>NW_007732300.1:104331-120170 GCF_000696425.1 Galeopterus variegatus | reverse complement strand
ATGGTGTCTGGGTTTGGGGTTATATTTAGAAAGGCCTTCCTCACTCTGACACTATTAAGTTAATTTTTTAGAAAACTCTCATACGTTTTAGTATTTTTAATTTTTCTTTTCATTTTTAGATTTCTGATCCATTTGGGATTTATCTGGCGTTGGGTGTAAGGAAGGGATCCAATTTCCGTTTTTCAGGATGGCTACTCCCTTGTCCTAATCCCAATTACTGAGTGGTCCATCTGTCTTCCACTGATGTGCAGTGACACCTTTCTCTTACACTACATTTCCAGCTGTACTGGGTTCATTTCTTGTCTCTTTTCCATTCCCCTGATCTGTTCCATACCACTTAGAATCCTCCAGCTTCAGAACAATCTGATCTAGTTACCATCCCACCCAGAATCTTTTCCAGAATGTTCCTTCCTATCCTTGCATGCTTATGTTTTCTTACGAACTTTAGCTTCAGCTCATCCATTTCTAAACAAATCCTACTGTGACTTTCATTGGCTAACATTACGTTAATGAGTTAACTCAGGGGAAATTGACATACGTATGATATTGAATCTCTCTGCCCAAGAATACAGTCTGCCTTTCCATTTATTCAAGTTTCTTTTGTGTCCTCCAGGAGTTGATTCTGTTTGTTTGTCCTTTCCATTCATTTGAGTGTTTCTTACTGGGTGTTCCCTGGTTGCTATGGGTTGAATTGTTTCCCTAAAAGGTTTATGTGTTAATCTCCACTGTAACAAAGTTAAAGGTGGGAAATCCTATTATGGTAATTGAAAGGAGGGGCTTTTAAGAGGTGATTAGATGGTGAGGACTGTGCCTCGTGAATGGATTGATCCATTTATGCAGTAACAAGCATGATTCTGATGGCTTTAAAAGGAGAGCAAGTAAGAAGCTTAGATCTCTCTTGCTCAAGCCATTCGCCATGTGAGACCCTGTGTCACTGTAGAGCCACCATCAACAAGGCCCTCACCCGATGCACCCCCTGGACTATGGACTTCCCAGCCTATGGACTGCAAGAAGAAAGTTTTATTTTTTTATACATTACCCTATTTCAGGTAATCTGTTATAAGTGACAGAAATGGACTAATACATTGATTTTCATCTATTTTGTGGTTGAGGTACAGGGAACTATTTCTTGCTCTGTGTTTTCTAACTGGATGCTGTATATGTGCAGAAAAGCTCTTACTGCCAGGGTATTAATTGTGCTCAGGCCCCCAGGCATTTTGCACTGTGTGACGCCCACTGACACTAAGGTGCTGTGCATGCTCCCCACGGGCAAAAGGAACTCATGCCTTGCACCTGTGTATCTGGCAGCACAGCACACAGCAGCTGGCCCAGCCCTACTCTGCACTGCCCAAATGGAGCCAGGACGAGGGGTGCCCTGAGCCAGTAGAACAAGAGGAGGCCTGCGCCGCACACAAAGGCAAGCTCCGGCCAGCTGCAGACAGGAGCAAGGCTGGCAAAGGTACCAGCCTTCATGCAGCCCCAGCCCTGTAATTGGGGCCCACAGGTCACTCTGGCCATGGTTGAACAAACCAGGGTGTAATTAACTTTCCACCCAGCTTTTTACACAGCAGCATTTCACCTTCGCCAGAAAAGGAGGGTCTGCCATTCAGAAGGGGCCAGGGAAACAAGCCTCGATCCTGATCCTCAGGAAGGGGCAGCAAAGGGGGAAGCTGCAAAATTAACCCACAGGGAAAACATTTTCTGTTGTTGCGGTTTGAACAAATTCCACCACCACCACCCCCCATTCTCTTTAAGTTGAGCATTCAAAAAAGCTGTGTCTGGAGTTCAGTTTGAAATTGCTCACGGTCCCCAATCTGTGTTCTCAGTGCCACCTTGTTCAGTCCCTGAATTTAGCCTTCTCTTACAAGCTCAGTAACCTTGAGCAAGATCTCCTAACCCTCTGAGCCTCAATTGCCCAATGTGTAAAATCAAGAAGGACAGTAAAAAATAGTGTCTCCCTGCTGGGATTATTGTAAAGACAAGATGAGATCACTCATTCATCCAACAAGCATATATTAAGCCCCACTAGAACATAACAGGGAACAAAACAGACATGGCTCGTGCTCATGGTAGTGAAAGAGCTGGATGACAGACATATTAAAGACTGCCACAGAATAAGTACAGAAACTGATGACAGCTACGGACAGTGTGGGGCTGGGAGCTGCGGAGACAGCAACCAGGGAGGGCTGTAGGGAGTGTATTCCAGGCAGAGTCCCATCGTGCTTGGCACACAGGAAGTGCTAAATATACGAACGGTGTCAGGACTACAGCCCACGTTGCAGCGTGGAAAAGGAAGTACACACTTGCACGTTTGTCCCTGGAGGGCAGCAGGAACTCGCCTGCTTCAGAGCTGCCCCTCTGTGCCCAGCGAGGTGCCTGGCCTGAGTCAGAGATCAGGGAATGGCAGCTGAAGAGAAGAAACCAATGCTCAGCTCCTAACTGGTCCTGAAGGCAATTTCTATTCTACGGAGTAAGTGCCTGGAGCCCAGAGTCAGAGCCCTCAGCCTTTCTACAGAGACTCCATCTGCCTCTCCCAGCCTATAACAAAAAACCAAATCATGCCAGCAGTTCCTTTATGAAAGAGGCCAGGGACCTCCAAAAGCCATCAGGTGCTCCAGCCCCGGGGACCTGGACTGGCACGTTCCAGGAGTGGCACAGTACAGACCCCTGCTGACAGCCCGCTGAGGACACAATTAGAAGTGTCGCTAGGAAAGTCAGGTCTAAAACATTCCACCAGCATGAATCAAGCACCCAAATGTTCTCTGGCAGTCAGCTTCATTAATTTAGGCCAAAGCAGCAATCAGTCTAAATCATAGCATATCCTTAAAAGGTAGTATTTGTACCAGGAAGATAAAACACTCCATCTGACTCCAGACTAAATGTCCACAGGTGACCGGCTTCGATGAGCACATAAAAAGTTGGCATCAGCCCATGGGAAAATCAGACCTCTCGTACCTGCTTCTATGGCGCCCCAGGCAGTTCCCAGAGACACTTTCTAAAGTAGCTGAAGTCTTCCTGGCTCCCAGAAGATGATGAAAAACACCCCACAACCATATAGAAATGTGCTTGGCCAACACTTCACGAATTGTTGTGTCAAGGTTAACGTCAACTCACTCCCTGTTCCAACATTCAAGTCAGTGGGGCCTGAATTAACGTGAACTTTCTATCGGTGATTCAGATGGCCACCAAATCCCCTGACCATTTCCTGATTTGGTGCCCACTGAAGACGTCTCCATGAGGAAAAGAGAAGCCCATCACACTCAACGAGTCAGCCTTATCTTCTCTGTTGCACAAATCCTCATCTTCTGCCATCTCAGTCCAAATTTAACCTTTTTATAGGGTATGGACGCAGGACCAGCAACCCAAGCTTTAGCCCCTTGAACACCACTCTTTAAAAGAAAGAGGATCTTCCCAACCATCACCAAAAAAAAAAAAAAAGGAAAATGGAAAAGTTCCCATAGCGGTGAGAGAATCCATTCAGAAAATGTTAAAAGATAAGTGCAGAATCCAAAATGGTATGTGCTCATGACTCTGAGCACGTGAACATTTGTTATCCTGTGGGCAGGGGCTAGAGAGAAACAAAGAAAAATCAAACAGTTGCTGGAGGGATTGGATTTTTGCTCATTTTATTTTGTGTCATAGAAATGCAATATTTGATACCTTGTGGGTTTAAGGTTGGCTTCTCGTCAGACACAAATGAGAGAGAGAGAAAAAGAGAGTGATGAACGGGACTTGATGGAGTTGTCTGAGTTCTAAAATTCACACTCCAACAACTTATGGGCCCAAGATCACCACTCCTGCTGAGGAACAAGGGAGAAAGCACCTTCACAAGCTCCTGACTAGACATGAGTGTTCTTCAGTGCAGAGTCCAGGCTCCAGCTGGGGCATCTTCCTCATGAACACCATCACCGCCATTCCGGCCAGACGTTCACTCTTCTGTAGTGAGCATCCCCCACCTCATAAAATCTCCCAACCTCACAGCTACTCTCCCAGATTCTGATGGCACAAGACACCACTCCAACCCAGCCCACCCCAGTTGCCACAAAAGACACAGAAAGGGTCAAGAGATCACTCTGCAAAGAACCACATTCAAGCTCATCCCCTATAAACACACCCCCCCCCACACACCCTAACACACAGCCCTCCTCCCAGAATGCCAACTGCTTGGAAAGGCTGCCCTCCTAGCCACATTCAAGCTCATCCCCTACAAACACACCCCCCCCACACCCTAACACACAGCCCTCCTCCCAGAATGCCAACTGCTTGGAAAGGCTGCCCTCCTAGGACACACCTTTCTGGGGAGGGACATGCTGCCTCCACACTCCAGCAGCAGTAGCCTGTGCAGGGCACGAGGGTTGTTCATGGCCAAGGCCACGGTTCCAGAAGGAGTAGACACAGCAGGATGGACAGGAGGCACTGCTTTCAGGCCCCAAATTCTCAACAGCAGGGGGGGCCCTACTTGGGTGACAAGCCAACCCTCTAAACAAGACTCATTTGTTCCCACAGAAACATCTGCTGAGCACCCTCAGCCTGCCTGGCCAAGCACGGCCTGCTCTGAAAAAGGTCTTTGTTGGGCTCTTCAGGGTCCATCTTTCCATCCAGCATGTATGCACCATGAGGCAGCAACACCCACCTGTGTGCCCCTAGTCCAGCTCCTGGCAGGTAGTAGGGTTGGTGACTTCTGTCAAATGACGAGTGATGAGCGTCTGGCAGACCAAGAGCCTGGCTTGGCAAGGCCTTGCTACTACATTTTTACATCAGTTCAAACTTTTAAAGCAGAAACCAATTTTCAAACAACACCTTATGCTAAAGCACATGTATAAAACAGACTTTTTAGGGTGAAGAGCACTGACTAGACTGGGCATCAGAGACCCCTCGGTCTAATAGGCCCTAATACTCACCCACCCACATAGACACGCACACACGCGTACACACTCACTCACATATAGCCTCAGAGACACCTCTGGGAACACAGTTTGGAAACCACTGCACAAGGGAAGGATGTGGAGGCATCCTAGGTAGAGAACTATTTTGAATAATACACACACACAATTCCAGGTGGTTTATCCTGTCTTTGGGTAATCCTAAGAACCTAAGAACTGTGGAAAAATAACTCCTTACATGTCTTGTCCATGTCAGGTAAACTCTCCCAGACTGGGTCACACCTTTACCGGGCGGTAATGAATTTCTTAGGGATGCTATTAGGCAAGGTCGTTTCCCGTACTCTTTCAAGGAATTTCTGACTCCCTTCCCATGCTCCAGGGTTTGGAGATATTCCTGGCTCCCGTGTCCCCATGGAAGTCGTTAGCGGGGCCCCATCAGGAAGCAGGCAGGAGTACTGGTGGATACCACCAGCATTGATAAGGACGGCTGGGGACCCTGCAAACAGGGCTGCCATGGATTTCAGCCCACGTCTGAGACTGATGAGAGAGGAGCTACCACTGGGAAGAGAATCCTGCATGGGACTGAAGTGCAATTAGCTACCATTTCTTATTTCTGACACAAATCTCCGCATACAGCCCCAAAGTCTCACTTTTTCCTTTTTCCACCTAGAAACGCCACCCTTCTCAAAAGTGTGGTTGAGGCATGAGAATCTCCCTAACTCTGAAAGGCTGGAGGAAAAGGTAGCCTCAGTAGTGATGGTGATGGGACCCCACCCCAAGAGCTGCAGAGACCCCAGAAAGAATTGCTTAGCAGAGGGCTGAGGGGCCCTGCTCTAATAACTACACAAGAATGATATATTCTCGTACGTGTAGAAAATAAAGAGAATAAGTTTTAATTAGGAGATTAATTGATTATTTTTAAAGCCATCAACAATATTTCATTCTGTTATAGTTAAGAGTCCACCTCAATTCTTGGCTTAAATCAAGAAGAACATCAGCATCTATTATTTTCTCAAATGGGATAAGGGTCAACAGTCCAGGGTCCTGAAGAGGTTCTAACTCAGCCATCAAATATCTGTATGACCTTGGTCAAGCAGTCAACTTTCACTCTCAATGCCTCAGTATTTCTCTTGAGGAAATGAGGGAAGTGGAAAAGCTACGCCCATAGGTCCCTTCCAATTCTGATTCTAGTATTATAAATTAACCAATCACTTCCGCCTTTGGTTGAAATATCACAAATCCAAATGACTGGGGTTTGGATTACTGAGCCCCCAAAAGTTCAAAACCATGTGAATCCTCTCAGATCTATTATTTTTTGTATGTGTGTCTTCTAGAGGCTGAAAACAGGGATTTGGTCTAGCCAGGGCTGTGCAACACAGGTGTCCCTAGAGGGCAAGTCACAGCAGTTCCCCAAACACTTGCCTCTAAACGTCCAAGATGGCTTGAGCAGTAGGGGAAGAGAGAGTTTTGAGTCCCAGTCTACTCCCTACCAGCAAATTTCCTCCCAAACAGGTGACAGGTCCCCTTTAGAATATTGCGTCCAAGATGGCTTGAGCAGTAGGGGAAGAGAGAGTTTTGAGTCTCAGTCTACTCCCTACCAGCAAATTTCCTCCCAAACAGGTGACAGGTCCCCTTTAGAATATTGGTCCCTTCCTACAAACCAGCATCTAAAGGGTTTCATCAGCGACCACAATGTGGGAAGATATCTTGGGATGGCTGTGTAAGGAACACAGATGCTGCATACCCCCTCTCTACAAATCCCGGAACACTAAAATGTGTTGGCCCCTGTAGCATGGCTGCCACACCCCCAAGGAGTACACATGACCCCCAGTCTCCCACCCTACCCACCCTAGACACACACACACACACACACACACACACACACACCTGAAGGCTTCCTATAAAATCATGGTCTTGCACACCTTCCCCAAGGTGCTGAGTAAATGGAGAACATGGCTATAGTTGGGTCTAGCAGAAACACCTGCCAGCCTCCCTTCTCCTCCTACTCAGAGAAATGGGAAGCCAAGCACAGAGGTGAAACCAGGTCTCTTTCTGCACGGGCTGTCCTTGGCCTTTGCAAACCTCCCCGTCCCATCACAAGCCCTGCCTCAGAGCTCACTCCTTCATGCAGCTTTCCACGCTTAAGCTGCTTAACTTTGCACTAACAACCTCTTAATTGCTGGTTTCCAAAAGGCCTTCCAGAAATCCAGGGTGCAGACCCACCCACTGTGGCCCACATACTACAGAGTAGGGTACAGGGGGGTAGGGACAGGATACCTCCACCTAATTCTTGCCTGCTGCAAAGCTGTTGCTTTTATTTTTAATTTTATTTAAAAGGCAGATACAGGGTACCCAAGACACCACAATAAAATGACATTAACTGTAAAATTACATTATTAATTCTTTAATCTCACTTGAGGCTTCAAGCTGTTGCTATGTCCAATTATCCGTGTAACCACCTGTCAGAATCCCGGTGCTATTTAGCATTACCTCCAGGACAGCGGTGGGCCCGGTGGTCCGTCAGGTCTGCCAGAGACTCGAAGTCCTGCTGACAGTGATCGCAGGTGTAAATTGACTCATCCTCCATGTCTTCATCGTCCTCATTTCTCTCCTCTTGACTTGTCACGCTGCTCCTGTCTTCCAGCGCACGGCTGGTTTTCCGATCGCACTCTGGCTCTCCTTCTAGGCCTCCTGCCAACAGGAAGAATACAGTCCATGTCAGCTGACAGGGTCTTGGGAAAGGGTTTTAAAAGAATCACCCGGCATTTATTAAGATACATTTAATTACTCTACCTCCTGGAGTCCACTATTCTTGACACCTCTCAGTATATTAATATATGAGCTTTCTGTGTAGCATGTGGTGTCATAATTCTCAACCAGATTCTTTAATTCTTGGTACAAATCTAGGTGGATTTCTTGTCACCTTCCCTCTGCAAAGATGCTGGGGGTCATGACCCATCAGAGAGGTAAACACACCTTAGCATTTTGTCTCCTAAAAATCCAATTCTATTACAAACCTTTCTAGAGGCTCAGCTGTTCCTAACACACCTAAACTTTTAGTTTTCCCCAAAGTCTTGCAATTTAGAGCTGGGAGACCTCATAGCCAAGTTCACCTTCCACGCAACAAGCTTCCCAATGCGGTGATGTTGGCTCAGTTCTTTGCAAAGATGTCCTGATTCTGGAGTAAAGGAAGCACATGTGTTTGAAGGGCCATGGATAGTTAAATCCAAAGTTTAAAACACATCCAACCACTCACCTGTGACCTGGTACTTGTCTAATGAGTGAAAACCAGCCTTGGAATGATTCAACCAATTTCCTTAAAATAAAATATCTACTCTAGGCTTAGCACTGTGCAGACGAGTGGCGAATGTGTGGAGAAAAGTGAGTTAATGGTCATAACGATGTCTTATGTTTGTGTAGTATTCTGTGCTTTTTCAAAGCTTTGATTATATATGCCTGGCCCTATTGCACAGTCTCATGTGTCCTAGAGCTAAAAGGGAACTCAAGAGATGATGTGGTCCAGCCCCCTGCAGCGAGGGACAGCTCTCTTATTCCCATTTCACAGGTAAGGCACCTACCATCCAGACAGGGGAAGCAACATCCCAGCACACTACAGATGCTTAGCACCACATCCTGACTCCTCGTGTAATTCACTTCCCTGCACATCTGTGTGAAATGGAGCACAGTCTCATTCTTAGAGATAAATAGGACACATCAAGAACTTATAAATCAAAGTGCAAAAAGACGATGGTAAATATAATACACAAAATATATCAGTAATCCTAATAAATGTCAGTGGATTGAACTTGTCCATTAAAATACAGAGACCCTTGGATTGGAAAATCAAAGTGCATGTTGTCTCTTCCTACCGTCTGTCCTGGTAGAAAAGATCTGCCAGTCCAGAAACTAGCAGCACTGACTTAAATCAAAGAAAGAGATCTCCACTATGTGTAAAGATATTTATGCAAATGTATATGCATATGCAAAAGCGTGTATATGTGCACACGTGTGCATGTATGTGCGTGTGTGCATATGTGTATGCACATAACATCACAATTACAGAAAAATGCTTAGCACACAACCTTTAAACCCATAAGAGGCTGGTCGCCAAAGCAAGAGAGACATGAAGCTAAGAATGCATTAGATTCAAAATGACAGTCCTTTAAATATTTCAATTTAGAAACATATAATGTTATAAGGGCTCTATTTCTCCTGTCCACACAGAATGCACACTTCCAAGCACTCGACATCAAGAACCTGGGAACACAAATCAGCTCATCGGAAAGCCAGCTGCTGCCTTCCATAGCGGGGAGCGTTGCAGGACACGCTGCCTGGAACTGCATGGAGGCAGTAAAAATCAATGTTTCCATTTGTGGCCCATCAAAACATCTCTCTTCTTACCAATTAAGGGATGTACAGTTTTTAGGTTCTTTTATTATCAGAACACGCCAACTCCTGGCAATACAGAAATCCCATTAAAAGCCAGGCAGCATATTTATCTCAGGGAATCTGATCTGCTGTGGCGGTGATGACAAGAAATAGAAAGCAGAAATGAGAAATATCATTTGGAGCCTTCGATATTATAAGTCATCACACAGCCATGGTTACACAGTCAAGCACCCGTCTCTGAAATTCCTAGTTTACAGTCTCTTCCCTTAATAAAAAAGATGTTCTGTGGGGGAAAAAATGAACTATAATTCGAGCTTTATCTACTACACCAAGTCTCCAGATAGTAAGTTACATTCAGTACCACGCTTGTGCTACTTTACTTAACACACAATTTAATAGACATATTTAAATTATCCCCTTGTTATTTTTTTGCCGTATTTACTTGGCAGCACTTTCTATAATAGCTCCTCCAGTCCACAACTGGAACCACAAACATAACGCATTTGATCTCTTTAAATCTAGTACATCCTGTTGATTCGGGAGTAGATAAATCAGAATGTCAACTCAGGTTTTTATAAGGCAAAAACCCATAAAGCCATCCAAGAGTATAAATCTGTTTTAAGGAACTGTCACCTCCCCTACGGTTGGCTACTAATGGCATGGCATGGTGGTTGTGCAGAAAGGGGCAGAGGTAGGAGCAAGCTTGGACAGACAAAAGCAGGGGCCGAATCATCAGGGCCCCCATGGAGTTGCAAGATCAGCCAGCCTGACCCTCAGGAAGGGGAAGCCAGAGAAGGGAGACCAGTAGCGTATAGAAGTTTTACAGAGCAGGACTTCCCTGAAGACCCACTCCCCAAGGGCACCTCTGCTTCTTCAGCAGAACCAGAACCTTGACAACAGGAAGCCCTGCATCTTGGGCAAGGTTTTATTCTTCTCAAGGCTCTTTCATGCCCAGAAATATTTGAACCACACAATAAGGAAAAATAATAAATGGTATTATTTTCCCATTTGCAGATGAGAAAACTGAGGCTCTGCAAGGTCACCCAAAGCCATGCAGGAAAGTGAACCTACACGTTCTGACATCAGTTAAACAGCACACCTTTCCCACAGGACAGGCTCTCTAAGGCCTGGAGGCAGGAGCTCTGAGGACAGGGAGTTCCAAGGGCACCCATCCTCTCCGAAGTGCTCTCTGGAGTCTCCTCTCCCGAGCCCACCTGAGAAGTTGCTCAGTCAGCCACTGGGGACTAAATGATTGGACCTTCCCTACGCCTTTGACCCAGCCCTGCCTGTCCAATGTCTACCCTGTCCAGCCCCAGAGGCCCCCACTGGTCCCTGAACTGAGGCTGGACATCACCTGAGCAAGCACAGAGGAGGCAGAGCCCAGAGGCCAACCACCTGGCCCCGACAGTCCCTAAGCAAGTGCTGCCTCGTGTTTCCCACACAGTGACCTCCTGGGCTTGAACTATAGTTGACTCACAGGCCCTTCCAACCACCCAGGCCCGACAAAGCAAGGTCAGCAGGCTGAGGAGAACGTCCCAAAATAAGCCCCTCCCCAGCTCTCCTGGGGGCTGTCTGAAGCAGCTTGAAGATGAGCTCGCCCAGGGAAGGCCAAGCTGAACAGATTTTGAATCACCACAGCCGTCTCCCTCACGGCCATGTCCACGGGATGGGAAACCAAATTGGCACCAAAATTCTAGCCTGTCCACACAGTTGACAAAGCTCCCCACCTCCCTGACTTCATGCTTCACCCTGGACAACTCGCAGCATGGCTGTTTTCTGATGTGCAGACGTCCATGCTTTGGCCCAGGCATCCACCAAGGGCATCCAGCATTGATTGAGTGCTTGCGGTATGCCTAGCACCTTCTGAGCACAGCCAACCACACAGCCCTAGGAGCTGTCGCCATCATATCCCCATTTTACAGGTAAGGACACTGGGACTGTGTGAGGTATGAAGCTTAAGCAAGGCCACAAGGCAGGTGGCAGGGCCAGGCTTCAAGCCCAGTGGCCTCTGACTCTCAAGCACGCGGCTACATGATCTCCTCACAGCAGACTCGAAAAAATGAGCCAAGTGTTGGGGAATTTGTAAACTCCCTCAAAGTCCTACATAGGGTTCTTGTCACGGCCCCTAAGCTCCCGCAAGGGCTCTGCTGACCTCTCTGACTTGTCCCTCATCTGCAGAGCCACAAGACCTTCTTTCAATGCCTTGAACAGCCAAGTTTCTTCTAACAGAGGCTTTGCACTCCTGTTCCCCGCCCTGAGAAGATTTCCTTTTACTCTCTACCCACCTAACAGGGATCACCCCTCAGGCCTGAGCACCAGTGTCACTTGGTCCCCATTACGTTTTCCCCATCCCTCCCTTCCCTTTGTTGTCAGAGCACTTGGTATAACATGTTTCATACTTTTGTGAGCTAATCTATTTACTCTGTCTCCCTATGGCAGATGCATTTTCCAAAGAATGGCTATAACAGCATCTCTCATTCCACCCATTCTGTAGAGAGAACCTGACTCCCCCATCAAGAAGAGAGATCTAATTCCCCTCCAAATTCCGCTCTGGGCTGGCTGGCCTTACTGACTCCCTTGACCATTGGAATGCAACAGAAGTGATGTTGGGGGCTCCTGAGGCTAGGTCAGGAAAAGGTTTGCAGCCTCCCCCTGTATTTCCTGACCTGTTGGGACATGCCCCCTCAGGAACCCCACTACCATACTGCGAGAAGCCCAAGCCACATGGAGAAAGTGTATATAGGCGCTCCAGTCGACAGCCCCAGTGGGGCTCCCAGCCTCCAGCATCAACTGCAGCCAAGGGAGTGTGCCATCTTGGACGTCGACCCAGATGAGCCTTCAGATGACGGCAGCCCCAACCATCATGTGGCTGCAATGTACAAGAAATACAAAGTGAGACTGCCAACCAAGCCCAGTCAGCCCATAGAACTGTGAGAAATTATAACAAATTGTCGCTCTGGGCCCTTAACTTTTGGGGTGGTTTGTTACCCAACAATAGGGAGCCAGAACACACTCCCACCAGACTGTAAGCTCCACAAGGGCAGGGGCTGTGTCTGTTTGAGCTCAGGACCCTCTTCCCAGCCCCTTGTACACAGTGGGGGCTCAATAAATATTGATTTAATTAATTGGTTTCAAAGAAGTAGGTCTCTGAATACCCACACAAGTGGGGGCAGGGGAAGGAGAGGTGGTTATAGTGCTGATTTTTGTCTGATGATAAGAATGAGACTGAACCATGTAAAGATGCCACCTTGTTAGGTCAAAAAGTCAAATACTGGCTATCTCAAAGGTTCAATCTAACATATAATGGGGCTGCTATGTCCCACCAGCTTCTTCCTGAAACCGGGAGGAAGAGGGTACCTCCAACGCCAGTCGACCCCACTATAATTCACTCACTAAAACCAAGAATTCCTGAAGCCAAGACAGAAGTGTGGGGGGTTTCCTATGAGCAAAGAATGGGAACAGCAAAAACCTTTCACCTTTGTCACTTTTCGTCAGAATAGTGAATTTTCCCACCCCATTGCGAGAAGGCTTTCAATCAAGATGACAATGTGAGAGAGGACAGGGGACCTGCAGAAAGAGCAGTGCAGCAAGAGAAGTGGTCCCACTCCCTCCTGAGGGAAAGAGCAGCAGAGACCTTGTCAGGGATGGAGGGAGGTGGCCCTGAGGTGAGACTGACCACCGTGTGAACGTCTCCTGGTCCCATTTTGCATTTACATCACCCCATTCCCATCATCACAGAAACCCTATGTGGTAGGTACAACGGTTATCCCCAGTTTGCAGATGGGGAAACCAGCCAAGGGTGAGAACTACACACAAGGCACACACTGGGAAGGGCAGAGCTGGATTTGAACCCAGGTCTTCTGACTCTAGATTCTGACTTTTAACCACTGTAGGGGAGGGCAAAAAAAGAACGCCTGTGAAAGGGCTGGGCAGGGGACAGCTGGCTGAGTCCAGTGCCAGAAAAAGGGGAAAGGGGAGAGGTCCCAGGAGGCCAGGCTGCCCACAGGCTGACAGTTCTGGGAACAGGACATTTCCTACCTTCTCAGCAAGGCTTCTGGAGCTCATGAGTCAGGGCTGTCAGGGCCTCATGCCCTCCCGAGGGCCAGCTGGGAGAGGATCAGCCAGAAACACCAGTGAGTGTCCCTTCCCTCTCAGCCCCTGGCCCCCAGCCAGCGTACGGGTCAGAAGGAATCTAACCCAGAAGGGTGCCTCTTCTCCTTCTTAGGAGGTATCCTGAGAATCTGCTAGTCAGTGCAGAGCCCTGGGGACCCTGAGAACCTCCCAGGGACCATCAGGGGCCGAGATAAGGAGGGCAGAGTGCGAGAGGCGTGAGACACAGCAGTGCCAACTATCGCACACATTCTAGGAGGTATCCTGAGAATCTGCTAGTCAGTGCAGAGCCCTGGGGACCCTGAGAACCTCCCAGGGACCATCAGGGGCTCCACCTCTGGGGCCCCAGGGCTAAGTATCAACACAATGAAGGCAGAAGTCCAGGAGCAGCCTCCATACACCCAGGAGATAGAGATAAGGAGGGCAGAGTGCGAGAGGCGTGAGACACAGCAGTGCCAACTATCGCACACATTTGTCCATCCTTTCCTTCCTTCATTCCACAAATATTTATTGAGTGTCCACTGTGTGCCAGGCACAACACACGCATACTTGCTACTAACATATAGGGTTCTCCCAGCCCTATTTATCTTAGTGGCCTCAAAGTCCACACAAAGCCTGGCACAGTAAAGATGCTCAATAAGTAGGGGGTGGGTGAATGAGTGCACAGTGAATAAATGAATGTCAAAGAGGAGGTATAAGCAGTAAGGACCTGCATCACAAGCTGGGCCAGTCAGGGACCCAGGTTCCAATGGTAGCTGTAGTACCCCCTACCCATGCCATGAATGACCTTGAGCAGGTCACGTCTCCTGCCTGAGCCTCTGATTCCGCATATGCCAATAAGGAGCCTGATCATGATGAACCATCCTCTCCTACCTCACGGGGGGTGGTGAGGCTCACCGATGGGAGAACTGGGCACACAGCACATACATGTGTAAGTACAGGAGCCTTGTGGGGTATCATGGTACCAAAGGGAGGCCAAATCAGGGGCAGGTAGGACGAGGAAAGGTACAGGGGAGAGGGGTGACTGGCAGAGCTGAGAGAAGTGTAAGAGCCAGCAGCATGCCAGGTGGGAGTGGGGAAGCAGCAGAGTCAGGAGGAGGCCCAGCGAGTCCTGGGAAGGCTTCCCCACTTGTCGCTACTTCTCCCAATCAGACTTGGCTGGGAGACCACACCGTCCTCTTCTGCAGAAAGCAGAACAACCGGGCGGTGAATTCTAGACACATCTGGGGGTGACTAGGAAACCCAACTGTGCCAGAAGCATCGGGACACTAGTGTAGAGGAGTCCAGAGGGGCTGATGGAACCCAGTTGTTGAAATAAAGACAGTCATTAAGTAACAGCACACATAAGCAGCAGACAGCTGGATTATGTTCCAGGGACTATTGGGACGACAGAGAAAGAACAGAAAAGAATCACAGACTTTGGAGCCAGCCTGTCTGGGTTCAAATCCACATCCCACCATTTACCAGCTGGGGGTCCTTGGACAGGTCATTTACCCCCTCTTTTAATTAAGTTAAATTACTTTAATGATGTAATATATACAAAGCCTGATACTTGCTCATAATAAAACTTGAGAAAATGGTAGCTTATGAATACTGTCTGATTGCTGCTGTCATTATTCAAACCAACACGCTCAGCATCAACACATAATATCAGGACAAGGTCTGACAGGAGGACTCACATGCCTGAGGATGGAGGACGAGGAAGGCCAGGGCACGTGTTCCCTTCAGAGGCACAAAAACGTTCACGGTGACCAAAATAATAATAATCCACTGAACCAGGAGAGAAAAGTCTTAGGTTCAAGTCCAGGCTCCCCTCCTTCCAGGCCATGTGACCTTGAGTAGGGCTCCACGAAGGACCGTGATCTCTGAGCAGGGTCCGAATGGGCCAGGCCCCATTCAGGCCTGGGAAGACCACACTCTACAATTCACAAGCCCTGTTCCTGTGCTCGGCCCCTGTAGGGTAGCAGTGGGAAAAACAGTCCAGGAAGGGGTCTCCCATTTCCAAAGTGCTTACCCTGGAGGACCATTGTTTTAAATAGAAAATGTGGACTCTGTGTACTATTCAGCCATAAAACGAGTGAAACCCCGTCTTTGTGACATGGATGAACCTAGAGGACATCGTGTTAAGTGAAATAAGCAAAGCACAGAAACACAAATGCAGCACATTCTCATGCATATGTAGAATCTAAAAAAGTTGAACTCATAGAGGTACAGAGTAGAAGAGTGGGTACTAGGGGGTGGAGCGGGGAGGTTATTTAACAGGTAAAAGTTACAGTTAGATAGGAGTAAGTTCTGGTGTTCTGTTGCACAGTAGGGTGACAATAGTTAACAACATCATATTGTATATTTCAAAATTGCTAGAAGAGAGGATTTTTTTTTTTTTCGTGACTGGTAACGGGATTGCAACCCTCAGTGTCGCACCCGTACCGCGACCGGCAACGGGATCGCAACCCTCGG
>NW_007732300.1:102337-103556 GCF_000696425.1 Galeopterus variegatus | reverse complement strand
GGAGCGCCACCGCGCTCCCAAGCGCCGCACTCTACTGAGTGCGCCACCGGGCCGGCCCAGAAGAGAGGATTTTGAATGCTCTCATCACAAAGAAATGAAAAATGTTTGACGCAATAGATTTTCTAATTACCATGACTTGATCACTACAATGTATACATGTATTGTAATATCACACTGTACCCCATAAATATGTATAACTCCTACATGTCAATTAAAAACAAAATAAAACTTAAAAAGAAAAAGATAATGCAGACTCCATTCCAACAGCTTGTATGTTTCCTACAAATGGTTCCACTAGCAGCATGTTCCCGAGGGCAAGAAGCACTTTCAGAACTTGGGCGCCAAGTCTCCGTGAACACTTTCTCACGCACGCCTGGGCCAGTGGGGCTGCAGGGACAGGTGGGGCGGGGGAGCCTGCCAACCCCAATTAGACACTCTGCTGTGCATCCATTCCCGGCCCCCAATTCCGTAAGGCAGCCCTTATTTATCTTCAGGTTTAAAATATTTGCAGTGCAGGCAGCAGGGTAACATTTAACACTCAGCCTAAAGGGTCCCCTTGGCAGCAGAGCTGTAGGCAAATATTTTAATGCAGAATTTGCTGTCCAAATTCTGCTTCTTAAATAAGGAAGCAACTTCCGGACGGCTGTCTGGGGGCACCTGTTGCCCCCATCAGTGCCAGTGGCTCTGTGGATGGAATTTCAAGCTAGGATCAGTCAGAGATGCTGAGTAGGACCTGACCTGGGCTGCATCACACAGCCTCACTGGGAAGCTCCGTCCTGGCTGGCCACGAGGAACTGGGTCCAGGATAACCCTCTCCACAGAAACAAATAGAACCTTCCAGAGAATGTCTCTACAGCTGTCAGGAATTCTAGAACCTGGGGCCAAAATGATTAGCAGCACGATGGCAATGGCTTCCCTCAGTCTAGAACTTCTGATTCATTCATATCCTTCACCTAGTGACCCATGGCCCAGAAAGGGAGATAGATTTACTATCAGGCCTTTTTTACAAAGGGCAAAACTGAGGCTCAGATGGGTGAAACAGCCCCTCTGTCACTCACACCAAAGCCCATAACTCCAATATCCCCCAGCACCACCATTATACAAATTATACAAATGAGTGGGCTAGACTGGGTGGGGCTGGGGGTGTGGCACAGAAGCCCACCCAAGGAAGTGGCCCTGCTCAACTCCTCTAGATGGTCACCATATGGAAAAAATGATC
>NW_007732300.1:98778-101340 GCF_000696425.1 Galeopterus variegatus | reverse complement strand
GAGCGCCGCCGCGCTTCCCAAGCGGCGCACTTATCCAGTGCGCCACCGGGCCGGCCCTAACATCAGCTGTTTTTTAATTAAAGAAGGAAATCCATATTTTTATGTAAAATCTCTAGATTTGTAAATGTTGACTTCAAGTTTTAAGAAACACAGTGTGGGCCAAAAAATATACCTTGGAGGTCTGGATGCAGCCTGGGGGCCACCCACCAAGGGTCTCTGCCGTGGGGCATGTCCAGCGAGAGCCTCCCAGAGCCCCTTGAGCACAGAGTCAACTGCCTGTTCCTCACCAGATGGGGTGAGCCAGGCAGTGACCAAAATGTCTCTTCTTTGGAGATTTAGGACCTGGGTTCAAGTCCATTTCTGTGTAACATCGATTAGATTTCTGAGCCTCCGTTTTCTCACCTGGAAGATGAGGATGGTATCACCTCCTACTCAGATTGTGAGAGCTCCCTATGGGGGCCACCTTCCAGGTAATTTCACTCCAGGTCCCTGCCACCCACGCCCTGGTCAGCAGTAAGTGCCCCACAAGCTAGAGCCATGTCAGACAAATATTCCATACCTTTAGTCAGTCAACAAACATGTACTGAGCACCTACTATGTGCCAGCCACTGTCCTAGGTGGTGCAGATGCATCAAAGAACTACAGCTCCTTAACCTGGAAAGGCTGACATTCTGTTACAAGCACCTTGCTCTTTATGGGGTTCCATAAATAAAGGAATGAATGACTCTACTCTCCCAGGGCTGTTCAAGTGCTGAGCCCAACTCACAAAAGCAAAGAGAGATGGCAGCTTCCCCCACCCCACAGCACACCTGCCCCCAGCTCCCCACTCTGGAGGGTAAGGAATGAGTGGGAAGAAAAGATGGCACATGGGAGGGAGGACGGGGAGCAGGAAGAGGGAAGAAAAAGCGATCACAAACACCCCCACCAAACAGAAAAAAAATGGTATTTTTCCAGCAAGTAGTTAACAGTGTCGCTCCTCCTAGCCTTACAATCTTAATAAAACTGATCTCGCCGCATGCAGTAATGAAGAACAGTCAGACAAAGCCACCCTGGAACCATGAAAATTGTATGCTGTTACCTCCTCGTGACCTCCTGAGGCGGTGACCATTCTGCCCTCTCTTTGCTGTCATGTTTTGTCTCTGGGAAGGGGGAGATAGAGGAGCAGGGCCTGAGGTAGACAGGGGAGGGAGGATGGTCAGGGCAGCGTGGGGAGCTCGATAAATCCAGCTAATTTGCGGCTAGCACCAAGGCCTGACGCTCCTAATTGCTCCCGGTCCAGGAGCAAAACTCAAGACGAGGATGCTGGGGTACAAATCACCCCTTGTGATGGCTGCAGAAAGAGAAGCCCCCTGGGGAGAACAGCAGGGAGAGGAGAGGTCTGTACCCCTAAAACAGAACCAGCTAAGGGAGCTTGGTTTGGCATGGTGCAGACAGGGAGCCCCGAACCCTGGGGCCACCTTATGGCCGCTGTGGGTTCCAGGCGAGTTGCACCTTCTCTGGGCTTCAGTTGCCCCACCTGTAAATTAAGGCACGAACCGTGGAGAAGCAGTTTTTAAAACAGTGCACCTCAGCGACTCGTCGCTGTGCTGGGGGCAGGCCTGAGGGCAGAACTCCAAGGCATTACCTCCTCACTGCTTTCCACACTGGGATTCCACACAGCAGCACTCCACAGAAAAAGTTCCACTGTAAAACCAGAAAGTGTGCAAAACTCCACCAGCCACCTCCTCCTCGCCTTCCAGGCCTCAGCTCCATGGATCTTCACCCCCACAGGGTCAGGCCCCACCATGAGCTCTGGGTGCTGGCTAGGCACCTCTCCTTCTCCCGCTTATCACAGCAGCAAATGTACTTGTATTTGCAGGATATCCAGATGTCTCCTGGGCAGGTGAGCAAGCTCCAGGAGGCCAGGGTCAGCGTCTGCTCTGTTCACCATGCTGTCTCCTCCCCCACCCTTCAGCACCCAGCACAGGGCACCCCCTGGTACACAACAGCTGCTCAATAAAAATTCTTTGAGTGAATGAGTGAACGGAGCATCTGGCCCAGCTACAGGTCTGTATCTCTGGGGAGAGATGAGACAACGGGAATTAAGCCAGGATCAGGCCCCTGGTCTTGCCCGCTGCCCCGGGACACAGGGAGTCGAAGGGATTCCCTATTCTTGGTACTCATGCACTGACGGCCCAGAGGCCAGCTGTCCCCCACTGCCCCCGCCAATGACCCTCCAACCCAGGGCCTCCCATCCAGCACCTCCACGGGCCTGGGAGGCAAGGAGCCCCTCTCCCTCCAGCCACCATACAGACGCTGTGCAAAGCCTTTAAAAATTAACCAGTTGCTGGGCATAGAGACAGCCTGGTGTGCGCTGCATTCCAGGGACTCCTGAAGTGGCGCCTGGAGAGAAGGGAGCGGATCTGATGGAGTGGTTTTCACCATGTTGTTGCTACTGAGGGAGAAGTCAAATGGTAGCCCACTCCACTTCCAAGAAGTGGGTTCCCATCAAACTCCTGCCCAGGCAACCCCCAAGGAGGTTAGTGGCCCCTGCCCACCTCCAAGGACCCGTGCAAGCAGTGG
>NW_007732300.1:97353-97876 GCF_000696425.1 Galeopterus variegatus | reverse complement strand
CCAGTGAGACCAAGGCGTGCTTGCTGGCCTAGGACTCGATACACATTTCTACACAAAAGGGGAGCAGAGACATGGGGAGGTTTAACCACAGGTCAAAGGTCAAGTGGGCAGCGCAAAGGAAACTTCCAGACCCACCCCAGGGGCCTGCCTGCCTGCCTACTTGCGATGGCCAGTATCGGCGTGATCTATATGCACACGCACACCCCATACCCCACTCTCCACCCCCCAGGCTCATCCTCAAACCGTCATTTAACTCAGATTTCAAACCGCTCGTGATGTTCTTTAGTCAACATGAAGCAGAAACCTTTTATTAAATGCTGCTAATTTTTTATTGATCACACTGTGAATCATTTTATTTTCCATTACCGCAAATGTCTCCTATCAGGGCTCCACGATGACGCTTCTTTATTCAGTCTCGAGCAACCTGTGTCACTGTTAATCAGTTTTCAGTGTCAGTATGGCTCAAAATTTAGAAAGTGGGCTCTTTGTATCATTATTGCTTTTGTTTAAAAAAAAAAAAAAA
>NW_007732300.1:89850-97027 GCF_000696425.1 Galeopterus variegatus | reverse complement strand
AAAAAAAAAAAAAAAGTTTCCATACAGGAAAGGTTATTATACTCAGAATAAATATACATGAATCAAATTCAAATGAAATTCCTCCCTGACTCTAACCAATTTTAGCATTAGCTTTTATAATTTTTTTAGGTTTATTTTCACAGGAAGACTGTTCATAATTATTGCTCGTGCTCTCCCAAAACACTTATGTTACTAAAGTGCAAAATGTCTTCTAACACAAAGACAGATCTCTGGGAAGTAATTACAGAAATGCATTCAGGGGCAATAATTCTATATTAGCTGTCAGCAGCAGACATCCTCTGAAAGGCACTTGTTATGAAGGAATTATTTGTGTTACCATTGAAGGCATGGCAGGCAAGCCCAAACTGAAAGGCTGCGTCCGACAAGAAACATGGGCTCCCTCATCAAGGGTCAAATTAAGTTTAAATCATTACCTTGAAGCCAAGCAAACTCGTACCTGACTGTCTATTGTGGAGACGTTTTTGAGACGCACTCAAGCGCAACGTGGTCTTCCCGTTCTCAGTGTGGTGCAATTACCCTGAGTCTCAAAAGGACTCTGCCAGGAGCTTGTCACAATAGGGAGAGAGGAGGTGGCAGGGTGTCTATTAAATGCTAACTCGTGTCACCAAACAGAATTTTCAAGAATTATAAATTGCCAAGATGCCTCGCAGCTGACCCCCTCGCCTTAAGAAGAGCCCAGAATATTATCGGGAAAGTGCAAGAATTTGCATCAAAGGCAGGAAAGGACTCTCTGTGGGGAGCCTGCAGGGATGTAGTTAAGGGGATGGGGACCCAATGGACTATCTCCTCACCCCATAGAAGTTCTAGCTAGGGTCTGAGCAGCAACGCTGGCTCCATTAGGGTAGAAATATATACCCTAAAATGAAGACAGGTGAGGGTCTAAGGAGATGCTGAATTGTTACCTGAGCTTTGTCCCTAACTCTTGGCATGACCTTGGGCCAATCGCTTCCCCTCTCTGAGCCTCAGTTTCCCCATCTGTAACAAAACCCTACATCAAAGTTGTGTCGAGGGTATTAGATGAGTAGGGTACAGTGTAGCCCCTCCTGTTCCAGGCTATAGGTGAGTGGTTCTCCCACCTATAAAACGGCAGGATTCATTCTAGCTGCTGTTAAAGGAAAAGCCTGACCTCTGCGTGCAGGGATAAAGTGTGGGATGGAGAGCAAGGTATCTTCTGGCCTCAACGGGTCCCACAGACACCTCTGGGGATCTGCTTAGACCCATCGAGCCTCAGTTTCCCCACCTCTAGAAAGGACAAGCTGAAGGTCACTGCCCTGGGCTGTCCTCATAAATCAGAGGGAAGCACAAACCTCAGCATCTTTATTTGGTCACCCACTGTTGTTTCCAAAGCGATGGGTGATTTCTAAGAAAGCACAGGACAAGAGGCATAAGACTCCTTCCTCCAAACAGCCTGGGGTCCATCCACCCCAGACAGTGCCAGGCAGTTGTCTGACCTTTCATGGGACCAGCCTTCTTCTCTCCTTCTTTGAGGCTCATGGCAGCCCCACCTCCAAGCTCATGGAGGGGCCCATGAGCCAGGCCTGGCCAATCAAGGATGGGCTCATGACCCAGGCCTAGCCAATCAGGCATGAGCATGTGACCCAGGCCTGGCCAATCAGGGATGGGCATGTGACCCAAGTTGGGCCACTGAGACACAACTTGGAAACATCTTCTGGAACCACTGGGAAAGAAGTTACCTGAAGTGAAGCCATTGTGGGGAGAGTGGAGCGGATGGATGGGAAGTGGAGGAGGGTGTCTGAGCCATGCCCTTTGACCTAGTCATTCTACACCAAGGCTTATATGCTAGAAAACTATACAAGAGCATTCGCTATTAGAATATCCACTGCAGAATTATCTGCAATAGCCAAAAAAAAATTAGAAAGCATCTACATTTCCATCTACACCAAGGCTTATATGCTAGAAAACTATACAAGAGCATTCGCTATTATAATATCCACTGCAGAATTATCTGCAATAGCCAAAAAAAAATTAGAAAGCATCTACATTTCCACGATTGATAGATAAATTGTGGTACATTTACCTCCGTAAATGCACACCATGCAGCAATTAAAATTAATGAAATAGAGCTACAGGTATCAACATGGATTAATCTTCCAAACATAATGTTGAGAAAGAAAGCCAGTTGCTAAAGATAAACTACACACACATACATACACACACACAAGGTACTTCAAAAAGTTCATGGAAAAAACAGAATTAAAAGATAATACATATCTTCCCATGAACTTTTTGAAGCACGCTCATATATATATATATATATATATATATGGTAAAATATGACATTTATATTAAGTTTTAAAACATATAAACCAATAGTATTAAATACCATATGTATGTATTTCAAGAAGAAAGACATACACAGAAATGGTGAATGCCAAGCCCTGGCATGGAGGAGAGAGGAGCAATTGGGAGCTCAACCGAATGAACGGTGTTAGGTTCCTTACGCTGAAGGATACGTATTGGACGGTCCTTATTTTCTTTCGCATATCTGAAATATTTCAATTAAAAAACACCATTGCTGAGACACTAAAAATTTTTAAATGATAAAAATTTTTAAAAGGACAAATGGTGAAAAAACTGGAGAACCACAGGGGAAGCATAGAATTCTAAAGGGAGAAGGCTCCAGAGATAGGAGCCAATCCAATCCATAGTTTTCTCAGAATCTAAGACACAAGATACTGAACTGAGGCCACATGGCAAGTTAGTGGCAGAACCGGGGCTAGTACTCGTGTCTGCTGATCTTACCGAGACCTACGCCCCTTCCCCTCCATCCACTGTGAGGGGGGTGGACAGGAAGGAGCAAAGGCGGGAGGGGAGTTTCCAGCTTGAAAAAATAAATGGTACCTAAGCACTTGGTTCTACCAGGGCAGGAATTTCCATCTGTTTACTGTGGAGTCCCCAACACCTAGAACAGCACCTGGCACATAGTAGGTGCACAATAGCTATTTGTTGAGTGAATGAATGAATGGATGTAGACTGAGATGCTTTAAAGTCATGAACATCATTCCTTAAAGCAGACCCCCTTGGACAGGAACCCTTGCTGGACAACACCAAGCTAGTCATCTTTAAGTAAATGCAGATTTTCTTCTACCTTTGTATCTTTAAAAAAAAAAATCAATGCTCCAACTCTGACTTCTCACCAATTTTCTGACCCTCCTGTGGGTAGACTGAGATTGTGAGTCACAGATGAGTCTGGAAAACCACCTTTGGGGACATGGGAATGGAAAACAGTCTAATTTAAGGAGGAGCCAGGTACTGCCTAAAATGTATCCTGGCCCCCTTCCATGAGCACACATCGAACGGAAAAAATTACTTGAACTCTCTCAGTAGGAGAGCATCTGATGGCTGGCCGACCAAAAGCAGCCGGTTGCTAAGAAATAGCACCAGGTGATGTCACATGATCACTTGCTACGGGCAAGATATGGCCAGGGTCAGAGTTCAGGTTTCTGGAATTCTTTCCAACAAAGCCCCTTTTCTGTGCAAGAGAAGAAGGGAAAGTTGCTAAGAAATAGCACCAGGTGATGTCACATGATCACTTGCTACGGGCAAGATATGGCCAGGGTCGGAGTTCAGGTTTCTGGAATTCTTTCCAACAAAGCCCCTTTTCTGTGCAAGAGAAGAAGGGAAGGCATCTTGATGGGCACCCACTGTGATCACCTCCTCCATGAGGTAGGTGCTATTACAGATGGGGAAACTCAGGCCCACAGAGGGGCAGGTCACAGCCAGAGGATGGCAGAGCAGAGCTTCCAACCTCCAAGAGACCAGTGTCCCTTCTGAGTATGGAGGTACTTCCTGGGATACTAGGTTCTGAGCCCCTCTGGGCTCACCCCTCTGGTGCAAAAGGGGCGAACGGAGAAGTCCGGGCCATGGCAAAGACTGACATGACCACAGCATGCAGCTCTCCCACATGGAGAATGCAGTTTCCATAGGGTCCTGGTGCCACTGTCCCACCTTCACAGCATTAAATAAAGCAATGAAGCAGGTGGAGTGACAGTACAGGAGGGTCACCTCCTTCTCAAGCCAAGGCGCCATCCCGGAATAGCACCCAGCAGTGCCCAGAGTCACCAAAGACAGAGCCCCAGGAGTGAGGTCCCATGGGAGACCTCAGATAAGCAGGCCACAGCCCCAGGTGGATGCAGGAAAGACCCAGGCGAGCCCAGAAACATCCAAGCTGGGGGCTCTCCCACACTTCCAATGAGCTATCACATGTCCTGACCTTGGCACTGATGCAGTGCATACATCAGGCCAGCCATGGTCTCCCCTGGCTTTCTCCCCAGAACTGTTTCTGTGTTTCTGAATATCTTTCTTTCCCACAAAAATGAAGCTTTACTGTTATTTTTGATTACAAAGATAACTGTGACTGATGTCGAAAATATAAGCCATAGAGAAAAATATAAAAAAAACCCGTACAAATCAGCTGAAATCTAACCACCCTGAGGTCTGGGCTGTAAGCACTTTGATGAAGCAGATCTTGCACATTCCCTCCTGCATCTATGAACACGCGCAGCAATCATTTTGTAAGAACGGGATCCTGAGCCGCACGCTGATGTGTAACCTTTTTACACTTTGTTCCACTCGACCCTGTGCCATGGTCATCTCTTCCAGGGATGGTTTTTGGAGTCTGCCTTTAAAGCCTCATCCAGAGGGAAATCACATGGATCCACAATTCCTAGTTAAATGTGAACAGGCCCCAGTAGCAAACTGGGGAGGGGTGGATTTTTCTATCTTAGGAAAGGTTTCCTTGCTTTGCAAATGGCTTCACCCTGAAAGTCTTTGCAGTAACAAGTTTTCCCCATGCATCTCTGGAGGTGCAGTTCAGATGACCACCTGGGTCAGCATCATCTGCAGGGAGGGCCTGGTAAAGTCCCCAGCCGTTAACATCCTCTATCCCCACCTTCCTGGCCACACTTCCCATTCCACCCATGCAGAGGACAAAGGGCCGTGGGGTGGAGAGTCTGGGCCACTGACTTGAAGGGAAAGATGCTTCAGCCTGTGATGCTGCCCAGTGGCTCACAAGCCCCATCTCTTTGTGTCACTCACAGGTGTACACATGTGTACACATGTGTGCACATACCCATCACGCTCCTGCTCAGGATGAGTCACGCTGGGGCCTCTTCCTCATTCCCAGTGATCCCAGGGAAAGTTTAGAAAATTCCCACTCCGGGAATTCTCAGTTGGCAGCTTCCTCTCCTCTTTCTCCTCCACCAAATAGCGAAGGAGGTTTTCCCCTTCCTAGATGTGACATTGGGATGCTTCCTGGGTTTCATCACTAACAGCTAAACAAGGGGACCACTAGCTGTCCCCACCCTCCAGGGGCCATGCCAGGAGAATTTCCAAGAAGCCCCCGGATTCTTCTGTCCTTGGGGGAGCCCAGGTGGGGGAAGTGAGCTGGATGTTTCTGGGAAGTGGACTCCTCTGGGAGGGACCTTCCTCTCTCTAAAAGCTGCTAGGGCTGAATCACAGAAGAAATAATGGCCAGTCACAGGAAGGAGGGCCAAAAGACAGCCACAGGAGGGTTTAAGACACATCCCTGTGCTCACAAAACATTTTCTGAGCCCCTACAACATGCCAGGGAGTGTACAAGGACAGAACAGGGAACAAGGCAGAGTTTCTGCTCAGGGAGTTTCCCTTCTACTGGGGAAGGAAGACAGCAGATACATAAATAGAGAAAATCCTTTCTGTGAGTGATTGGCACATTGAAGGAAATAAAGAGGTGATGTGCTGGGACAGGGAGACACCAGCTTCAGCCAGGGTGGGGAGGGAGAGCCTCGCTACAGGGGCAGCGTGAGCCAAGCTGTGGCGGGTAAGAAGGAACCAGCCGAGGAAGACGTGGAGAAGGGCATTGGGAGCCTCCAAGACCTGGAGGTGACAAACCAATGGTCTGATGGCAACAGGATACACCATCAAATTCTGCATCAGAATGCAGCTGGGAGAGAGCCCCTCAGGAAGGAGCCTGGAATCAGTGCAAATATCTCAGTTTTTCTGGGGAAATGAGACTGAACATAGACTGGAGGTGATCGTGGACAAATAAAAGATTTTTTCAGAGCCTCCGTGCTTTAAAATAATTCAAGTTGGTCAAATCTTATTGGCAAACATTTCAAACATCAGAGTGCCATGTTTAGCAAGACACACCCAGCTCTGTGCAAAGTGTCATGGCCCAGGCAGAGGCTGGGAGGTAAGACCTGGGTTCAAATCCCACCATGACTACAGCCCGACAAGTGTTCTGATTTTTCAAAGAGTAAATTATACTCAAAATCATGCTCGTATTCTGTGTTGGGAGAGAAAGTAACAGCCCCACCCATGCAAGGCTTATCTACCAAAATAATGATGGGATCAGCCAGAACAGCCCAACGACTATGCCGGACGGTGGGGCGTGGGGCCACCTACCACCCAGGAGAACCAGAACCACAATCTTTGAACCCCTGAACCACTGAATCTTAGCTCTGGAAGGAAGGATAAAAGTGCCACCCAAGCAGGACAATAAAGAGGCCACCGCAGTGCAGGGAGAACAAGGGTCTTGGCCAAGACCCTTCAGCATGGAGGGAGCAAATAAAGAGCAGCAGCTCATTTCCTGACCTCTGGTTCCCCCTCCCCAGGCTCTCCTGGCTGGTATCGGGGTGCTCACCTCCAAATTGAGCTCCTGGAGAAGAAAGCTGGACTGTATGGCAACATCACCCCACCCCCCATGAGCCATTAACCCAGAAATCTGAGAATCTGGGCCACTGTGACTGTGATGTGGCCCAGGAAGGCATCTGAAACAGGTGGCCTGGTACATCTCCCGGTCCTGCCCTACCCCGCCCTGCCTGGCTCAGGCCTGGTGGGCCTGCAGCAGCCCTTCTTGACAGAACCCATCAGCTGCAAATGCCCTCTCCTGCCTGCACAACTTGCCCAGGGCCTTCCCAGCCCTAGCACCAGCTATTTGACAAGTTCAGGGGCCTGAAAGAGCCAAAACTAGTCCCTGTCCCCACCCCACAAAGGCAATATCATCAGAGAATTCTAGCCTTGAATATTTTTCCAAGTATCTCATCCTTTAAAAAGGGGAGGACAGGAAGACTGTCTAAAGACCACTGATTGAGGCTGGCCCGGTGGCGCACTGCTACAGTGCACTGCTTGGGAAGCGCGGCAGCGCTCCCGCCGA
>NW_007732300.1:32922-89042 GCF_000696425.1 Galeopterus variegatus | reverse complement strand
CTGAGGGTTGCGATCCGTTGCCGGTCACGAAAAAAGACAAAAAGGAAAAATAAAATAAAATAAAAATAAAGACCACTGATTGGTGGCACATGAAGAGAGCCCCCCATCTTGTTCTGAGAGGTCCCAGGGCACAGAACCAGACCCCATGGGGCCAGCTAGGAGGAGAAATTCATCATGAGGACTGAATGCATGGGTTTGAGTTTGGACAAGCTGGAGGTGCATTCCTGTGTGACCCTTGGTTATTTATTTAACCTCTCTGAGCCTCAGTTTCTTCATCTGTAAAATGAGAGGATAGCAGAGCAGTAGGTTGTTTCAGGGATCACATGAGGTAACACAGAGAGCCACCATGTGCTGCATGTGTCCTCACCCACTCCACAACTCATGACTGTGGGTCTACTGTGTGCCAAGCAATGTCCTGAGCTTGGGACACAGCCGTCAATGGCACTGACAAAATCCACTAGATAGCGAGGAATACAATAATCAGGAAATCTCAGGTGGTGAGAAATGCAAGGCAGGGTGTTGAAACAGAGGTGATAGGATAGGAAGTGATGACAGTCCAAGAGGCAACTTTAGATCCAGTATTGAAAACGTCCCCCCTGGAGAGGAGACATTTGAGCAAACACTAGAACAATGAGACACGAAGAAACCAGGCATGAAAAGGTGAAGGAAGAATATTCCAGGTGGAAAGCACAGCTAATACAAGGGCCCCACGGCCAGAGCAAGTTTGGAGGGCTTGAGGAATTGGAAGGTCAGCATGCTTAGGTGAGGCCAGGTCAGATAGGGTTTTATAAGGACAGGGTAAGAAGTTTGGATTCAACGACTCCTCTTTGTCTGAACCGGGCAGTGATGCTGCAATCGTCACTCCCTCACCCTATATCTGCCTTTAGTTCCCATGTTGTGTCCTGACAGGATTCCAGATTGGACTCCATCCTGGGTCACTGATTAATCCCTAATGCCTAGTGCAGTGCCTGGCCCAGAGGAGGTTCTCAATAATGTCTGTTTAATTAAGTAATTTTTGGCACTCAGTAAGTGCTCAGTAAACGTGACCATCGTGGCTGCCACTAGGGTCCGGGCTGATTTGTAATGAGATGAGCCTCCCATCCCTGGAGGCATCCAAGCAGAGCCTGGAAGAACACGTTGGGGACCCTGGGCACCAGAAGAGGCTTGGATGAGCCGGAACATCCAGGTTCTCTCCCACTCCAAAAGCCACCAGATCTGCCCTCTGCACAGTGCCGGGGGAAAGCCAGCTCCAGCCACAGCTGTCAGACAGACCAGGACAGACAGCATCTGAGCAGCCAGAACACATCTGCATGGAGCACTCAGGCAGCTGCCTTGATTTCTGGATCACTAGAGATTTATTAGCACCACAAAGTGCAACCTCTTACACTACTTAATGAGGAAATGCAATCATTTTCGGGGATGGGGGTTGGAAGGAAAGAAAAAACTTTTTGCCAACATTGTGCATCTAGTGCCAGGCAGAATGGACTTAAATCCTCCCTCAAAGGCCCCCCTGGGCAGGGCACTTCCTGCAGACAATTGGAACTTGGCCTGTAGGGTTCGACTTCCTTTGTGTTAACTAAATTCTGACTGGGGGTTTTCAGCTATTTATTTCTAGAACAATATGCTCCCTGCAACAGTCCTCCAGTGCAGAGAGCTTCGGAGGTGACAGTGTGCCCTCCCCTGCCTCCCCCTCGGTAGGAGGGGGAGGGAAGTGTGAACAGCCATCTAAAAGAGGTGGCTGGGAGCGGGCAGGCCCTGGCTCCCCCAAGGACAAGTCTCATTTTCAGCTCTCTGGAGCCGGAATGCAAGAGAGAATACCAGGCAGGTTCTTGTAGCCCCAAGATTTCTAGGCAGGCAAGTGACAATGCAGAGAAAAAAGGGGTCCAGCCTCCAAAAGGAAATCTTCCTCCACACAGTAATTAACAGAGCCTCCCAGTACCCTTCCGCTAGCTTGCTGGCCTGCTTTCCCCCTTTCTATAATCTTTTTCTAATTTGCGTTGCCGCTTCCTGCTTCCGCCAAACCACCTTAATTGGAAACTCTTTAGTTCACGCGGAAAGTTCCTCTCTGCTCTCTGAGGACACCTATCGAGGGTGGAACCTGGCTCTTCATAATAATTCTTACCAGACATGGCTAATAATGACCCTCTTTCACTAATGAAAAAAACACACACATGCACACATTGTGGCTGCTGTAATTAAGCTTGTGACGGGTTGAGTTGGAGGAAAATTAGATTTATTTACATGCTGTTCAGTTGCTGATGAAGCACCAGCTATGTAGAGTTAGAAGACGACTTCTAATTAACCCTCATTTACAGGGTGTGCTCTTCTGTGCCTCATTCCCTCTATGTACCCTTTGTAAATTGTAGTTGGTTAAAAATAAATAAATTAATTAATTAATAATAATAATAATAATAATAATTAGCCATTCTTAGAGTAGAGTTCTCTCCCATAATTGTTAATCCTCAGGTTACACTGCCCAGATGCTGACAATAATAAAAGACCTGAATGATTTCGGTTCTGAGCTGCAGTTACATCTATGCATCAGCCAATGAGTGCTGCTAGAATGCCTGACTGGCTAGGCGCTGTCCTAGGCACTCAACGGATCAAAGTGACATCAGAGACAGTCCTGCCTTGGAGAAAATTATGATGGTAGGAAAGGAACTCAGTGAGTGGCTGATTGAGACAGAAATAAGGATGGAGGGGCCAGACTGGAAGCCAGGCCAAGTCCAAGTTTGAGGAGGAAGAAACAGGGAGCCATTGAAGGTTTGTGAGTGAGGGAGGAGATGCCAAATGTAGTGTTTAAGCAAGCTCAGGTGAGAGCCCACAGAGGAGACTGGAAAGTTTCAGACTTGCTGTCTTCACTGACTGCCTCCTCCATCTGTGTGTGCAGACGTAACTAGGAAAGAAAGAGGCCCAGGATGCCACTGCTATAATCACACAGGTCCTCTGTGTTCAAATCCTGAAGGCAGCCTGCATCAGCCCAGTCTGCCCATCAGCAGTTACCATAACCCCATGAGTCTAAGAAGCTGTGAATGCATGACACACCACCAACTTAATGACAGCTTTTTTTATTTTTTTGGAGGAGGGTGTCATTGCATTAAACATACACATGGACACTAAAATGCTTCCAAAATTCAGAAATGTTAGACTGTGACAAAATACACATTTTAGAATCAAGGCAACACGATAATTAAGTGCTTGAGGACAGCTTTGCAGTCCCTGCCTGAAGATGCAGAATCCAGCCAGTTTCCCCTGAGTCCTGAGGTCATCCGAGGCAAGTAGCATCTGGACTGTCACAGATGATAGCTCTGTGATATCTTTCAAGGTCATCTTCCCACCAGATGTATGGCCCAAAATGTCCCTGTCCTTCCCTGAAGCTGGAACCAGGGAAGCTTTAAGTTGGAAGTGACCAGAGAGATCACCTCATCCAGCCTAGCTCCTACCTGGTAAAGGACACCATCTCCCGCATCCCTTCTGAAGGCTGTCCAGAACGGCTTGGCACACCTGCGGGGAAGGGAGGCAGGTGAAACCATCACCACCTCCCAGGGCAACGGGGCAGGGTGGGACGGGGTGGGGCACGAACAGGATGGGGAACATGGCGCAATGCCCATGTTGAGTCTGGACACAGGTAAGCACCTCTGATGACAAGTCCATAGTGGGGTGGGGAAGCAAGCACAGGGTAGGGGGAGGTCAGACATGAACAGGCTGCAGAACCTGTGTCCATGTGGCTGCATAATTTGGGGGTTCTTCTAAAGCACATGGGACTTTTTAAAAGCCAAAGTCCTACTAAAAAACAAAAACCTCACCAAAATATAGCACAGCTCCAGGCTCCAGAGTAAGGAAGGTGGGAATTCCCATTCTGTGTCACCAACACACAATAAACAACTTGCTTTGTGCTTACATGTTTTGTTTTTCTTATAAATGACTTGCCACGATGTACAATGACAGTTATTTCTTTTCCATTAGACTGTGTAACGTTGGGACCAAATCGAAGACCTCTGTCTCTTCCATGGCAAAGACAAAAAACAGATTTTCAATAAAAGTTTCTTAATAAATGAGCCCAAGAGCTTCCAATCTCATTTTTCTTGAGTTTCAATACTCTGTTGGGGATTCCATGGGTTTATAATGCTTACCACCCACTCAACTTAATAACTGGCAATATTAACATCTCCTAGATTCTGAACTCCTAGCAAAGGGAGCCCTTTGTAAATTCATTCACATAACTACTGTCACGTACCCTGCCCCAGGGAAGGTGTAGAGATCAGCTCCTTGTAGCAAGGTGAACAAGGAGACCAGCCCCCAGCTCCTGCTAAGAGGATGGCTTTATCAGCCACCTGCTGGAAGTAAGTTTCTAACACATGAGAAACCCCTACATGCTGAGGACTACACGGCCCATGCCAAAGTTTAACACTGTTTAATTACCCAGCATTTTAAAATCTCCCACGGCCCTCTCCCATGGAACTCGTCTGTCTGTAAATTCAACACATCTCCGCAAGTTATTGGAGCTCTTAGGAACACAAACCAAGCCAAACACATGACCACCTGCCTCTGCATCCCCCCTTGGGTGGAGGGGTGAGGAGCTGACTCAGCTGGAAACACCCCCTGGCCATTGATTCTGATTAAGAATGGCCTCGAAGACACACTCGCAATGCACCCTGGACAGCCCAAACACTAAATTCAGGTTTACCTGCCACAGAAGGTGCAAGGAGACTAATGTCCCCAAGTGCACTGAAGAGAAAATGTGTTACAAATGAGTCAGACAGAATGACATAAGATGCCTCCTCCCCGCACACAAACTCCTCCCTTAGAGCCATCTAGCAGCTCCTTCCCTCCACTCCGTTAGCCCACTCTAGCCATCGTCAACCTGGTTCAAGACTTTGGTACCTCTTCCCCAGATGACTACTAAACTTCCCCGGCTTGTCTAGCCACTCTTTAAACTCTGAGTGGACACCTGGTATGTGGTAGGCACTCCCTGTCCCACCTTCACCTGCCAGTGGTGGAAGATGGTTTATCCGGGAGCCTAAACACTAGCAGCATCCAGATCAGGGATTTGTTTTAAAGGATTTCTAAAATAGTCATCCTTGCAAAAAATATTACTCCCTCATACTCCTTAAAGAATGACACCCCAAGACTAAATGATAGTAGCACGTGGTGCACACATGGGGGACAGAACTTTAAAGAAATACAAGGAACTGATCACTATACAAGTCAAGCTAGTGGTTACTTCTGGAAGGAGGAAGGGGCTGTGACTAGGACGAAGAACATAAATAAGGCTTCAGGGATGGCTGGCAACGTTCTATTTATAGACCTGGGAGGTGGTTTTTACGGTGTTTGCCTTATGAAAATTCACTGAATTCGTTGATTTTGGGGGGTCTCTATATGTGTTTCGTTTTACAATAAAACAGTCTAAAAAATAATAAAAGGAAAGTTTGCCAAGCCATACCATTGCTCAAAGTTGATGAAAACCAAGGGCCAGCAATGGCTGGAGGGGACATCAAGCCAGCCCAGGGTCAGCTTACATACCAGGTTCTACAGATCTTAACAGACATTCTGGTACGATCAGGACAGGCTCCCCAACAACACGAGCCTCGTGAAAGGTCTCAGCCAGGAATATGCTTTGTGGGATAATAGCTGTTTTAAAGCATGGAGTTGCACTTCTGCAAATCCACACACGTGTGTCACAGACCAAACCTTCTTGCTTTTCACCACTGTGCTTGTTTGGAGTCAAGATCCCCAAAACTCTGGAAGTGTTGCGAGTTTAGAATGGGTTGAGTGCCTGATATTCCAAGTGAACAGTCTTTTTTGCGTGTAACTCCAACTCCTCCTTCAGACATCACAGGAAGTTGCTCTATCTGCCCAGACGGGGCCAGGATCCCCACTACAACCTGACCCTTAGCTCTTACTCTCTTTGAGAGATTTCTGGTTGTGGACTCCCCAGTGGGCTTTAAGTTCCATGAGGGCCAGGATCACTTCTGACTTACTTATACTGTGTCCCCAATGCCCAGTGTTTTCTGAATAAATGAACGAATGAATCATGAATGAATGAATGAACGTTGCATGAATGCATAAACGAATGAATGAATTTGTCACCCTTCCATAAAAGCTTTCCTCTCTAGAGTACATTCCCAGGGATCAAGAACCACATCTGCTTTACTTACCATGGAACCATGGGCATCTGAGCCAGGGCTCTGCACACAGTAGGCCCCAATATATTTTTATAAAATGAATGAGTGAAAAAAAAAATAACTGTGTTAGGGATGGGTGATGCAAAAATGACCAAGACATGACCCCGTCGTCAAGAACCTCACCCTCTATCAAGGAATCGAGAAACAGCCATCGGACAATGTGATAAGGACAAAGGTAGGGTGATGGGAGCACAGGAGGGGACTCAAACTGTGAGAGGGAATCAGGGAGGGCTTCTTGGAGGAGGCAACATGGAGCCGCCAGAAAGTCTCCCCTCTGGGAGGCAGGACAGTACCTCCCAGGAGGTGGCCAGGGTCTCCTCACCCCCGCTATCTTCTCACCAGACCCACATCTGCTGCTTCCACCAAGAGTCATCTCTGCAAATACCCCACGTCGTGCCATCACCACATCTCCCCTCACACGTGCACACACATGTGCATACACACTGAGAAAACTCTTTGCCTCCCAAATACAGTAAGGCCTGAGAGAGGTTAAAGCCAAGTTACTAAACCTCCCCAAGTTTGCTCAGCAATAAAGGGAGATGGTAATAGTGTCTCACTCATAGGCTGTTGGGGAATAAACCACGAAGTGATCAGCACTGCACTGGGTACTATCACGGTGAACAGCTTCATTCAGACCACCATTATTACTACTAAAGAAGGTATGCTTTAGAGGAAAAGTATCGCCTGTGTGGGTCTTCCATGTGCACTGGATCCCCTGTGATCATATTCAGATGCAGAGTCTGAGTGGGCAGGTTAAGCGAGAGGCCCAAGATTTTGCATTTCCAACAAGCTCGCAGGCCAGGAGGATGATGCTGGTCCATGGACCACGCTTTGAGTAGCAAAGACTCTGCCCAACAGAGTTCCAGTTTCCTCACTTATAAATGAGAGCAATAATAACCACCTCACTGGGTTGTTGTGAGGATTAAATGCAACAACATGCACCCAGCTAGGCACAGAGTGGGTGCTGAGAACACAGTAACTCCCTCCCCACCTCCCTCCTCTGCTCCTACTAACTGGCTAACTGCAAATAGTATCCAGTTTTGCACACCTCCCCACCACACACACACAGAGCACAGTGACAGTGTTCAAATAAGGTTTAATGAGGGAATGAATGAATGAACAAATTCATATTTAAAACCCGCTCATCAAAGGGGCTGAGATCCAGCAAGCCGAGTCTCTTGTGCCCAGACACCTGGAGGTGCATTACTTTCATAAGCGCCAGCTCTGTCAGGGGAGGCCTGCAAATCAAAATCCCCACATCAGATCACGTCAGGCACGATGCAAGCCCAGGCACCCCAGTAGGAAGTGGCCCCCAGTGGATCAGCAGTCACCCCTCCCATGTGTCCTCTCCATCCCTGGCTGCCAGAGCCCACGGGTGCCCAGACAGAAGCCTGCAGCCAGCCCTTCACAGGGTACAAAGATCCCATGCAAGCTTCCCAATGACTCTGTAAGCTGGTGAGGCAGAAATGACCATCCCTTTGTCCAGATGAGAGGATGGAGGTCACAGGGGTAGATCAATTCAATGGAGGTCAGGCCAGAAGGAAGCAGAAAAGATGGGTGTCCTGAATCTCACTCTAAACAGTTTCCCTGTCTTACTTTCCAAGTGCATCGGGGAAGAGTGAGGGCTAGCAGTCTCCTACCCACACCACTGTCACTCAGGATGTCAGAAGGACACACCAGGCTCTCTCAGTACCCTCCACCCTCGGGACATGCCTGTGCGGGACCTTTGTTCATACCTTCAGCACCAGCCCGAACGCTGGCTGAGCCAAGGCAACCAGCCCCAGCCTGGTCTTGGAATACATGATTCTAATAACTTAGGGGGAAATGAGCCAAGTAAAAAGCCCACAACCTCCACAATTCTGAAATGAAGATGTTTTGTTTCCTGTGTTTCTTTTCATGTCCCTTTCTGTTTGAGTCTTAACCCACACATCTTAAGCTAACTGGGTTACGTGTTTCACACAAGCGTACACACAGATGAAGACACAGGACATTCCCGGCAGCCGTAGCTTCCCACGTGGCCCTCTAAAGGCAGTCACTTCCCGACCTCTGTCACAGATATTCCTTTGCCCGTTTCCGAATGCCACACAAATGGACACATATGTCACATAAATGAACGCTATGTTTTCTGTCACGTCCAGCTTCTTGTCCTCAGCATTACGACTGTGAGATTTCGTGGGTGTGGCAGTGGGGCGTTCATGTTCATTGCTAGGCTCATGCTTTCTTTTTCATTTTTGCTTTCTTAAAGGTCACTTCCCACCCATTCCTTATTTTCCCCATCAGCATCACTGACAAAGAGCCGACAGAAGAACACGGACCAGCCCAGCACATTATTTCCTCTCCACCAGTTGCCCGGTTAAGGGTTAAGACTTCGCCATTTGGGTGTGGCAGTGGGGCATTCATGTTCATTGCTAGGCTCATGCTTTCTTTTTCATTTTTGCTTTCTTAAAGGTCACTTCCCACCCATTCCTTATTTCCCCCATCAGCATCACTGACAAAGAGCCGACAGAAGAACACGGACCAGCCCAGCACATTATTTGTGGGTGTGGCAGTGGGGCGTTCATGTTCATTGCTAGGCTCATGCTTTCTTTTTCATTTTTGCTTTCTTAAAGGTCACTTCCCACCCATTCCTTATTTTCCCCATCAGCATCACTGACAAAGAGCCGACAGAAGAACACGGACCAGCCCAGCACATTATTTCCTCTCCACCAGTTGCCCGGTTAAGGGTTAAGACTTCGCCATTACCACACCTGGCAACCAGACTCCACTAAGCAGAGAGCCCCCTCTTGTCTTTGACAGCCACCTGTGCAGGAAGGCTCCTTGCTGAGGTGGCTGCCAGCTCGGGGGGGGCACCAGGGAGGCAGGGAAGGGCTGCCTCTGTGGGTCACCTGCTCCCACAGCCAAAATGTGACAGGAAGGAGATCGGGGTGCTTCTCTCAAGCCAAAGGAAGGATGTGTGCATGGGAAAGCAGGAGGGTGGAAAGAGCTCTCACCCTCCTGCCCAGCTGTAGAGAACCTGAAAGCCACGCCTGACACGCAGCCTCTTACCAATGGTTTCCTCTACCCAGGCCAGGACAAGAGACCTCCTTGCATGACAAGCTCCCTCTCATGCCACCAGCAGACAAACCTTTAAAGAGGTGAAGATGCTGTTAAATGGTGCAGCTGCTGTGGAAAACAGTGTGGCTGCTCCTCAAAAGATTAAGCAACCTGAGTGTCCATCCACAAATAAGGAGGTGGACAAATTGTGGTATATCTACACAATGGAGTATCATCAGCCATAAAAGTAAAGGACAAATGACACGTGCTACAACACAGATGAACCTTGAGGACATTATGGTAAGTGAAATAAGCCAGTGACAAAAAAGACAAATATTGTATGAATCCACTTACACGACATACCCTGAAACTGTCAAATTCACAGCGACAGAAAGCAGAGTGGTGGCTGCCAGGGGCTGAGGGAAGGGGGAGTGCAGAGTTAGTATTTAATGGGAATAGAATTTCAGTTGGGAAAATAAATTCTGGAGATAGATGTTGGTGATGGTACCACAACAATGTGAATGTACTTAATGCCACTGAACTGTGCACTTAGAATGGTTAAAATGGTGAATCTTATGTTATATGTATGTTACCACAATTTCTAAAAAAAAAAAAAATTTAATGGGAAAAAAAGTAAAATGCTGAGAAAAAGTGTCGCACACAGACGCAAGAAAAACGAAAGCAGATATTAATAAGACAAAGTGCAATTCAAGGCAAAAATCATTAAAAAAGACAATGAGGGCTGAGGGTTGCGATCCATTGCCGGACACGGAAAAAGACAAAAGACAAAAAAAAAAAAAAGACAAAGTGCAATTCAAGGCAAAAATCATTAAAAAAGACAATGAGGGCTGTTTTACGTATTTTTTTCAAGAGAGGGTTTGCAGTCCAGTAAGTCCAAAGTGGGAGCAAGGCACAGAAGGGTGCCTTCAGCCAGAGGGAATAACAACAGTAAAAGCCTTCTCTCCCTTCTCTCGCTTGCTCCCAACATCACTCCAAAGAAAAACCAAGATTTGTGATGGGCAAGAAAGCACGCACACTTCCATCAGCCAAGGGAGACCCTATGGCGAAGTCCATGACAGTCCCTCGACTGGACATCTTCATCCACACTTTTTTCACGTCTTGTGATTTTCTGCACAAGTTCCAAGCTCTGAATGACTCCCCCTCCTTTGGCTTCTTGTAAAACAAGGTTCTGCACCTTGGAGGGCCCAGGAACTCAAAATGCCACAGGCCTGAGTTGAGGGGAGGCTGCCAGCCTCCACCCAAGGCTGTCTGGAACCAACACACAGACAGATTCCTCTGCATCTCGGCAATAAAAACAATGACCCCCAGCACCGCAGACTAAATCCCACACCCTCAGCATTATCTCCCTGCCCGCTTCAAAGCAGTGCTATGACAAAGGGACTGCTGGCCCCATTCTACAGATGAGGAAACTGAGGCTCAGAGAAGCCAAGTCATGAGGCTGAGGTCCCAAGCAGGAGGCAAAGCCAGAATTCGAATTTATGATCAAGCAGACTCCAGAGCCCAATTCTTAACCACTAGGCTATGGTGTGCTCCTGAGACATTCAAACCACCTGGGGGACTTCAGAGCCTGGAAACCAGGTAAGGCCTGTGAAAACAGAGAGAGGGCATTCCAGAAGAGGACCCAGGCACTTTTTTGTTGCCAACCTTGAGGCTGGATCAGGTGCACAAAGACATCCCTTAGCAATACACACTCTCATCCGAATGGAGAGTTTTGATAAGAATCTATTCGATCCAACTGCCCAGAGAGGGTAGAAGAAGTTTCACCGTCATCCTCAACTGATAAGAAAAGAAACGTGAGGAACAATCAGAGAGGACATGGACAGCCAAAAGTCACCCAGAGTTAGGCCTAGCAACCAAGCCAACCAGGCCTCATCCTTTGACCCCAGAGAGTCAAACCCCACCAGGTCCCCAGGAACATGCCCTTCGACACAACACCAAGGATGACATTCCAGCAGGCACCAGGACACAGACGGAATTCTCTGAAATCCACGTGGCCTTCCTGCTAGGCCACCACACACTGCCTGCATGCCAACCTGATGCTTGGCCCTTCATTTTTCATTGCTAATTAATTTGGATGGAGATGTCTTTAAAACGAGGCTTACGTCGGGTCCTCCCCACTGTCTGTGAACCAATTTCATTACAACAGAAACTGTGTTGCCAAAATGAGAAATCCCCTCCTTTTCAGGCCTGTGCCCTTGAAGGCATCTTATTAGAAAAGACCATTTCTTAATTAACATTTTTGATCTTTAATCCATTACACATCCCTCTAATCCTGTGTGGAGGTGAGGCTGGCCCACTTCCGCGGGCTGGCTCTGGGCTGCGCGAGGCTGGCAATTTCAGCACTGAGGGCTCGCTCACAGCTGGACTCTGCCGCTCCCAGACACCACCGCTGGTCCAGCCGTGGGTATGTTTCCCGAGCGGGAGCCAGGAACAGGGACTCAGCACAGACACCCCCGGATGGGCAAGTCTGCAGACGAGAGTTTATTTCATTAACCCCTGAACTCCATCTCTTCTCAGCACAGAATGGTTTCAAGCAAAGGCTGTTTTAGCTGATCCGGCTCCCACTAAGCATGAGAGCTACTAGGCTGGTCTTCCTTCACACTCTCACGAATCTCAAATAACTTGACCATATCTATAGAAAGAGCTACTCCCATCAAGGTCACAGGCCCCACTTTGGAAAGCACTGGACCTGCCCAGTGACTCCCTCCTTAAAAGACTCTGGGTTTGGGGGACTCGACCTCTCCTGGTTTCCCTCCTGCCTCCCTGACTACATCTCTCCTGGTTCCAACCTTCATCGTTGATGTGTCCCTAGACCTCAACCCCTTGTTCTCCGTCTACACTCACTCCCCCAGTGGGTGCATCCATCCCAGCTGTAAGTGGCAGCTACACACTCATGACACCCAAATACATCCCAGTTCCATCCTCCCCCTGATCGCCAGACCACACATTCAAGTGCCCACTCTACATCTAACAGGTATCTCAGACTTACCGTGGCCACACTGAATTTTTGAGCCCTGCCACCCGCCGCCAAGTCGCTCTACATTCTGGCAACTCCCCCTCCAGTGCTCCACACTTCCATAAGCAAACCTCCAGCCACTCAGCTGCTCAGGCCAAACACCCCGGAGGCATCCCTGGTTCCTCTTCTTTTCTCATACCCAACATCCAATCCAGTGACAAGTCTGCTGGATCTAGCTCCGAAAAGAAATTCTTACTCTGCCCTCTTCTCACCTCCTGACCTCACCCACTCAGCTGCTCAGGCCAAACACCCCGGAGGCATCCCTGGTTCCTCTTCTTTTCTCATACACAACATCCAATCCAGTGACAAGTCTGCTGGATCTAGCTCCGAAAAGAAATTCTTACTCTGCCCTCTTCTCACCTCCTGACCTCATCCCAGCCCCTCATCTCACCTGGATGAATGCGGGGTCGGCTTCATTACTGTCCCCACACACACACGCCTCTTCCCCACACATGCTAGAGAGACCCATCCAGATATAAATCCGATCATGTTGCTGCCCTGCTCCAAACCCTGCCTGGCTCCCATCAACTCAGAAGAAAGGAAGAACACTGCTCCCGCCCCTCTGCATGGCTCTAAGTCTTCCCCTCAGCACACGGGCCTGTCTAACAGCCCCATACAGACAGCCCATCACTCTCCATCTGGTCACCCTGCTGGTCACCTCTGAATGAAAACACGTCAGGTATTTATTCCTTTACTTTCCTAGCACCACCTTCCCACTAGGCTGTGAGCTCCACGCACAGCAGGGACTTTGTTGTTCCTGTTCACCATCTGGAACAGTGCCCTGCACATAGTAGGTGCTCACTTACCTTTGTGACTGAAAGAATGAGTGAATGAATGAATGAATGAATGGGCCTGAGGGGATTTTCCCAGTGGTGACAGAGGCTCACAGCCATCACTGCCCTGCAAGGAGAGGTCCTACAATAACAGCATTGAGGCTCATCCAGCAGCAGCTGATATCAAGTAGAACTTCCTAGTGATGTAAGTTCTGAGGAACTGTCCATCCATGAATAAAGGCATAGCTTGAGCCTCATGTTGGATGACTAGGGGAGGGAGGGACAAAAAACTATTGACAGTGGGAGGAGAGATGAATCCCAGGAACAATTAAGGGAAAAGGACAAGCTGGAATGTGGCACTCACAGACTCTGAAGGGCCAGCTGGGGGTGCACAGAAAGGGCAGGACCCTGGGACACACTTGTGTGAAGCCTTCACAGAGGGGGGGAAGGCACTGGGCCTCAAAGGACGTACAGCTTCAGAGTAGGTGGGAGGGAGGAGAGGGCGTTCCAGGAGGGAGACACAGCCTAAGCAAAGGCATTGGAGTTAGAATGAAGGACACAAGTGGGGGGATGCCTATAAGAGACCCTTTCTGGGCCTTGTGAAGTCCCCCACCCCAGTCTCGACTCTCCTAGCCAATTGCACCAGTGAGACCCTCCACTGGCACCACCCTGCCTTAGTGCACCACAACTTCCCAAGGTGCTGGTGGCCCCTGAATCTGGCCAGACACAGAGCTGGGCTCAAGTGCAGGGCTCTAGACTCCTGGTCTAGTGCTCCTGACATTTACCACTCCCTAAGCTCCCCATCTTCTGGCCTCCAGAGACCTTGGCCTGAGCCCTGGAAGCCATCGTGCCACAAAGCATAGGTCAAGAGCCCTTCCCCACAGCAGCAGGAGGCTAAGGCACCCAGTTCCCACCTCCCTCTCCCCCGGGCCAGGGCATGGAGGGCTGATGGGCAGCTGGAGAGGTCACAGGGTGGGTGTGGAGGTGCAGAGAGGCCAGTCTTCCCCAACACCAGACAAGCTCCTTTTAGAGAAACCCTGCCAAGGCCAGAGCAGACATCTCCAGGTCAGGCTCCAGCAATTGGGCTGGGGAATGGTGCTCAGGGGAAGACCAAGCATAACACTCATGCTAGAGACAATTCAGTACCCACCACACATCCCCACTGTATTAGCCAGGGTTCTCCAAAGAAATAGAAGCAACTGGATATATGTACAGATATAGAGAAAGAGATTTATTATGAAGGATTGGCTCACACGATTGTGGAGGCTGAGAAGTCCCACCATCTGCCGTCTGTAAGCTGGAGGCCCAGGAAAGCCAGTGGTGTAGGTCAAGTCCAAGCCCAAAGGCCTGAGAACCAGAGGAGCCAATGGTGTAAGTCCCAGTCCCAGTCTGAAGGCCCGAGAAACACGAGTCCCGATGTCTGAGGGCAGGAGAAGATGGATGGTCCAGCTCAAACAGACAGCGTGAATTCCCCCCTTCCTCTACCTTTCTGTTCTATTCAGACCCTCAACAGATTGGATGAAGCCCTTCTACACTGGGGAGGGAGATTTTCTTTACTCAGTCTACCAATCCAAATGCTAATCTCTTCCAAAACACCCTCACAGACACACCCAGAAATAATGCTTTAACAGCTATCTGGGCATCCCTTAGCCCAATCAAGTTGACATATAAAATTAACCATCATACCCGCCCTTGCACACTGATGCATGAACCCTTCATGAACCTGTGGATTGGACACAGGCCCATCCCAGATATCCCAGGTGGGGTCCCAGCTTTGGGGGACAGGAGATGCCAGGTTCTAAAGTCAGCCTATGAGGCAAAAGTGTGAGTCAAAGTTATTCCTGAAAATTCTTTCATCTGCCCTAAGATATGGCTTCCATGGCTTGGGATACAAACATAGAGACAACGACTATGAGATACTTGGTTCATATGTCAGGCACGTGGGACGAAAATGCACATCATAATACCACCCCCCTGAGTAAGCCAGCCCTTTTGACTACAATTACCAACCCTCTTTAAATTGGTATTGCCCTCTTTTTCTGGCAAATATGCATACCTAAATTGAGAGAAGTGAAATGAGTAAGAATGACCTATAAATATGTACATATTGCTGTCAGAAAGATAAGGAGGGAGAAGGGGACCTGTGCTGTAATGCAGCTCTGCCACAAACTTGCTGTGTGACATTGGACAAGACCCCTAGCCTCTCTGAGCCTCAATTTCTGCATGTGAAGATAAGGAATGATAATCATACCTATGGCCAAAGTGCTACTGCAAGGATTCAATGAGGTCATGCCTGTGGAAATGTCTGGTTGAGGGAGGCAAGGGAACAGAGTGACAAGCACAGGGGCCTGGAGACAGGGATCTGATTTCGAATCCTGGCCTGGTCACTTACCAATGACAGATGCTCAGTCTCTGCAGGAGCATGCTGCAAATGCCAGCACAGATGCAAACACACTCCTGGAAGAACCATAGGGGTGCACAACAGCCAGCCCCCAAAGCTATCCCACCATGTGTAGCTGTGGTCCTGCCTGTGCTATGGCCTTCCCCAAGGGCTGGGTCCTAGGCAATCCCTTGAGGTCTCCAGCCTCCGTGGCTTTGCAGAACACAGGGATTGTGGCTGGAATCCCAGGCTGACCACCTCTCTTTCCTTTCTCTCCACGTCTGGAGAAGGCATTTCCTCCCTCCCTAGGTCAGGTTTCTACCCAGACAAAAAATCCCCCCAGGGCCTCCAGAGAACAGCTCACCATGGAAACTCCACAAGGCATCCACCAGACTGGGTAAGTGACCACTGGCAGGCCTTACCCAGGCCAGGCCCACAGTCCTTCCCACGGGGAGAGGAGCAGGACAGGAAAAGGGAAGGGGGCTCCAGCTGGACTTTGTATCTCAGGCACAGAACAACGTGCACACAGAGCAAAGAGTGGATGAGTGCCGAGTGTGTTTAGGTGTGTGTGTGTGAGTGTGTGTGTGTCTTTTGGCAAGTGTGTCTACAGAACATAAAGTGGTGGAAAGACCCTGAATTAGGAGCCCCAGCCACAAGCCCTCTAACCTTTCTGAGCATCCATTTCCCTAACTGTACCCCTCTTGGAGATTGGATTCTACTCAAATAAAATGATAAATACAATAATCCTGTAAAAACTAAACAAGGGGTGGGCATTACTAGATGAAAACCCTCTGGCCTGTCTGCATAAACCACAGCCAAATTACAGTCTGGGCAGAGGAGAAGGGAACCATGAGTGAGAGGTCTGCAGCTGTGGAGCTCAAAGCATAGGATGTAAACAGAGCTTCCCAAACAGTGTTCTAAGACTCCATGAGTGGAGGATAGGTGATCTCAAAAAAAGGGGTGGGGGATAGTTTCGGAGGTCAAAAAAAAAAGGTTGGAAGAACCTTTCCTAAGACTCACAGGCATATCGAGGGCTCCTCCAGGTCCTGCCTTAAAGAAACCCACTTAATTGCTTTTAACCAGGCACTGAACAGCTGCCCCATCAGCCCCAGGATGCAGGTGGTTAAGGCAGCCCTCATCTCTGTCCAGCCCCTCCAGGCTGTAATGCATGGAGCTCCAATGCTGTGGTGTGCACTTAGGCCCCAAGCATTCTTCCAGGGTCAATTTAAGAAAGAACTCTAGGAAAGACGTTTCTGTACTGCATGCCAAATTGTTACTGAGATAGTGCCTGTTGTTTGTTCAATGATTAATGAGGATCCGCACAATAAATTCCTCAGCATTCAGTGCCAGCAGAAAAACATTTGTCTGTCCCAAGTGCTTAAATCAGACAGAGGCCTTCATTCTATTTCCTCTTTGGCTTAGGCTGCCAGGAAGCTCAGCTGCAGAACTAACCCTTACCTTAGGTTTCTGACATAAGTAGTCTTTTCGTCTACTATTTTAGCTGCCCAGTGGTGCATGGGCCACCTCACATCCTTTCATTAACAATCACCACAGTTAGCATTTATTAAGTGCCTGCTCTGTGCCAGGCACTGTGCTGAACATGTGACATCTACTCTCTTGCTTGCCCTCATAGCTACACCACAAGGCAGGGGCTTCATTATCACCACTCTGCAGGTCAGGAAACGGGGCCCTGGAAGGTGCAATGACCAAGTCAAGTCCATTGTCACAGCTAATAAGCTCAAAACTTGTGCTGTGTGTCACCTACTCACTGTCTGTCTCTTCACTCCAGAATATGAGTCCTGGAGGGCAAGGACTGCATTAAGTCCTTGTGGCCCCGTAAGGCCCAACAGACACCTGACAATAATGTGATGAATGAATTAGTGGTGAACCCAGGATTGAAACAAAGGTCTGTTTGCTTCAAAACACACGATCTTAACTTTTCTGTCTGCAGGGATTGGTAAACCTAACCCTAACCTTAACCTTAAACGTCACCCTAACCTTATCACTAAATCTAAGCTTACCTCTTGCACAATCCCCAATTAATTAACTAATAACCAATGAAATGTTCCCTGCCTGGCCTTGTCCTCAGCTCTGTGGGGTGAGCGCTCAGGACACAAAGGCTCGAGCCAGCCACAGAGACAAGATGCAGGAGCTTGGGTGACAGCATGGACTCTCAGCACAGATGGTGGGAGCACATGAAGTCTGCAGCAGGGATTGGGGATCTGGGATGGGGTTCAGGGGTCGGTTTTCCCCTCCCAGGAAGCTTGGGCAGACCAGAGTAAGGCAGGCCTGGGCCGGACAGACCTAGAGTAGCGGACACCGGGCAGAAAGGCCGGGGCTGACCCCCACACACAGAAGCGGCTGCTCTGGCCTGCAAGGGCTGACCCAGCGGGTGGGGAGGAGATGCCCTGTCCCGCTTCCTGCCCGTTCCTGGCTGGCCAGGAGCCCCACAGCCAGCACAGGAAATAACAAGGGCCCCCAGAGACCGCCCAGGCGGGCCCTGCTCCGAGGCCACCCGGGGAGGGAAGGAGGCTATTGTCAGCCTTTGTTTCAGTTTCCCCAGTATTACCCGGGCTCCAAGAGGCCACTGGGAGCTAACAAAGCTTACCCCCAACCCGCAGCTGTCCAGCCGCCCCCAGCTCTGACCCTGGGGACAGGCCCACCGGGCTCCTGGGCTCTTAAAGCAGCAGGTGCAGGGTGGAAAATGAAGTCATGTGCAAGTTGGGAAGAAAGGTGGTGTGTGCGGGCCAGAGCTGGCCAAACAGGGACAGACAGATGGGCGCCGGAGTCCAGGTCCACACCCAGTCAGCCCAGCACTGGGCCCAACAGCAGGGGAGCAAATCTTGGATGGAAAGAATGTTGAAGGCCCTAAGGGTACAACAAAGAAACCCAAGAAAGAAAACAGAGAGCAAAGAGACAACCTAGACATCTTGTATGCCCGCCTGGGTGACATCCCAGAAGCACGTTTTTTTCTGCTCATCTGCAAGCCTAGGGGTGTGAATGAGTGTACAGTGCACACAAGTGCATGTCTCTGTATGTGCACATGCTTCTGAGTGCACATGTGCATGTGTACATGTGGGGGCATGTGCAAACACACCCATATATACATGTATGGGTGTGCATGTGTGCACATTTGTGTTTGCAGGTGTCTGTGTGGATGTGCATGTACACATGTGCATGCACTTGGCTGTGTGTTCATGTGTGTGAATATCTGTGCATGAGTTGCATGTGTGTGTTGTGTACAGAGACAAACATGTGAAGGCCTGTATATGTGAATGTGCATATTGTGGGGAGGAGTGCAGATGTGTGTGTACACGTATATGTACATGTGCATTGTGGGGGGCATGTATGTGCAAGTGTGTATGTGTATGAATGTGTGTATGCATGCTCATGTTTGTGTGTACACGTATGTGTGTGGTGTGTGTGCACATGCATGCATGCACAATGACTTGTGAGTTTACACGTCACCACTGATGAGCACTCTCAGGCTTGTGCCTATCAGCAGTCGCTCATTCCCACAACAACCCTGCAGCCTCTCACTAGCGGTGTGTCACTACAGTGACCTCATTAGGGCTCTTAGCACATTCTAGTGCACCTTATTCCACAAAGATGCAGAAAGTCTCCACAGAGTGTCAGCAACTGTGAATCAGCAACTACCGAAAGTGAGCCCTAGACTCAGACAAAACCCCAACTAGCTGTGCAGCACTTGCTTGTGCCTATCAGCAGTCGCTCATTCCCACAACAACCCTGCAGCCTCTCACTAGCGGTGTTTCACTACAGTGACCTCATTAGGGCTCTTAGCACATTCTAGTGCACCTTATTCCGCAAAGATGCAGAAAGTCTCCACAGAGTGTCAGCAACTGTGAATCAGCAACTACCGAAAGTGAGCCCTAAACTCAGACAAAACCCCAACTAGCTGTGCAGCACTTCACCAGTTGCTTTACCTCTCTGAGCCTCAGTTGCTCATTTGTGAGAAGGGAATGATAATACTTCCTACCACCTGTGGGCAACAAGGCTTAAGTGGGACACACATGTCAGGTGCACAGACCCCTGCCTGGCACCAAGTGAGTGCTCACTGGATGGCTATTATTTTTTAATTGTTATTATTATTAGAGTATGTAGTGGATTGAATTATGTCCCCCCAAACTCCCTGAAACTTGAATTGTGTCCCCCAAATTTTATGTATTAGAAACATAGCCTCCACTGTGACTGTTAAGAGGGTGGAAGATCCTGTTATGGTAATTGAAAGGTGGGGCCTTGAAGAGGTGATTGGACTGTAGGACCATGTCATAGTGAATGGATTAATAATGGTGGTCAGGGGCGTGTTTCTGAGGGCTTTAAAAGGAGAGTGAACGTGGAGGTTAGCTCTCTCTGCTCTCTCTGCTTCTGCCATCTTGCAACGTGAGACCCCTGGGTCACTGTCACCACCATCAAGACCCTCACCAGATATGTTCCCTGGACTTTGGACTTCCTAGCCTCCTAAACTGTAAGCAATAAATTTTGTTTTCTTTCTGAATTACCCCATTCTAGGTATTTTGTTATAAGCAACAGAAACAGACTAATACACAGTGCTAATTGCTGAGGAGAAAATGGTGAGCAAAACAGGCACTGTCCCTGTCCCCACATGCTTGCAAGGTTTGCAAGGCATTTAGCCCTAAGAAGTAGAATGGCGTGAGTAAAATGTATCGTGTTTACCAGATACACTACCATTCTAAAGTGCTAACTACTATCAACTTTGGCCAGCAGCCATGAGTTAAAGCAATCAACCTCAACAAAGGAAAAAATTATTGTCCATGTGTTCCGGGGAAGCAAGGTTGGTTCAACATATGCAAATCAATAAATGTGATATATCACATCAATAAAATCAAAGACAAAGATCATATGATCATCTCTATAGATGCTGATCATTTGACAAAATTCAACATTCGTTCATGATAAAGATTCTCTTCAAGTTAGGTATAGATGGAAAGTATCTCAACATAATTAAAGCCATATATGATAAGCCCACAGCCAATATCATCCTGAATGGGGAAAAGATGAAAGCTTTTCCCTTAAGAACAGGAACTAGACAAGGATACCCACTCTCTCCACTCCTATTCAACATAGTGTTGGAAGTACCAGCCAGAACAATCAGAAAAGGGAAGGAAATAAAGGGCATCCAGATTGGAAAAGATGAAGTCAAACTGTCCCTGTTTGCAGATGATATGATCCTATATATCAAACAGCCTAAAGCTTCTACAAAAAAACTCTTAGAGTTGATAAATGATTTCAGCAAAGTTGCAGGATACAAAAATCGACACACAAAAATCAGTAGCATTTCTATACTCAAACAATGAACATGCAGAAAAAGAAATCAAGAAAGCCTGCCCATTTACAATAGCCACCAGGAAAATAAAATACTTAGGAATAAAATTAACCAAGGATGTGAAAAATCTCTACGATGAGAACTACAAACCACTATTGAGAGAAATTAAATAGAACACAAGAAGATGAAAAGATATCCCATGCCCTTGGATTGAAAGAATTAACATTGTGAAAATGTCCATACTACCCAAAGTGATCTACAGATTCAATGCAATCCCCATCAAAATTCCAATGACATTTTTCTCTGAAGTGGAAAAAACTATCCTAACATTTATATGAAATAACAAAAGACCACGAATAGCCAAAGCAATTCTGAGCAAAAATATAAAGCTCGAGTCATAACACTACCTGACTTTAAACTATACTACAAAGCTATAATAACCAAAACAGCATGGTACTGGCATAAAAACAGACACGCCAGTCAATGGAACAGAATAGAGAATCCAGAAATCAACCCATACATCTACAGCCATCTGATTTTTGACAAAGGCACCAAGTCTACACACTGGGGAGGAGACTGCCTCTTCAGCAAACGGTGCTGGGAAAACTGGATATTCATATGCAGGAGAATGAAACTAGACCTGTACCTCTCACTATATACAAAAAAAATAATGATTTTTTTTAACCAGACAGGCATCAGTTATCCAGGTTCAGCCTAGTCACTTTTGGCTTGTGTGTGTGTGTGTGTGCACATGAATGCACACCTGCCAGCACGTGCAGGGATTTTAAGGAAACATCAGCTGAGATGACATTAGCCTAACTACCCTGTGGGCTGCCCACAGCCTTCCACAGGACACTGGATGACACAGCACTGACCACACCTGACCCAGGAGCTGGGCCCTACAGACTGTCCACCCAGGAAGCCAGAACCAGCCAGGACTAGCCAGGCAGCATGGTCAGGCTGACAGTGGCCATTTCCTACTGGGCATTGACCCATAGCTGCACAGTCCATGTGTCCAGCCCCACCCTCAGAAGAAGCCTGATCACATGACAGCCTCAGAGCCTCTGCTCTTCAGAGCAGACCCTGCCCACCTCCCACCAACCTTCACCCTACACCAGCCTTGCCCATCTGGGAAACAAGCCATGCCCCACCAACCAGGGTCATCATGAGCAAGGACGAGCCCCTGAAGACTTGGTTCTACCCCAGTTCCATCTCGGTTTCATAAGGGTCAAAGCAAGATTGTCTTGTCCACTGTGGCCATACCCAGAGATTGCCAGTCAAGACAGGGGAGAATGGCAGGAGGTGTGACACAAGGAAAGGGCCCATCTAAGCTTTTCTGTCACCCACCCAGGTCCAAGCTCAGAGCTAAGCTCCAATCCAAGCTGCCCTCAATGTGTTGTAAACAGCAAAAGTAAAGGAGCAGAGGACCAGGTGGCACCTTAGGGGCTAAGTACTCCACATGGTTTCCCTCTCATAATCCTTAAACTGACCCTAGGAAGGAGGACGATTATTTTAAGGAGATGGAAGGACAGAGAGGTTATGTAACTTACTCAAGGTCATACAGCTAGTAAGTATCTAGACCTCAAACAGATTTTGCTCTTAATGAAAATCTGGCCCTGAACTGCCAAGGGCAAATTCAGATGAAGAGGTGGAGGTGAAGTTCTACACCTTGGCCAACATTTGCCAGGTACCTGTCAATAGCCAAGCCATGCCTGGGCTCTGGGGACATAGAGAATCAGACATGGTCACTGTCCCCAATGAGTGAGCAGAGCAGCAAAGGGACTAGGCACAAGAGAAGGAATATTATAACCAAGCAAAGGGCACTGGGGACCAGGATAAGGTGGCCCCCAAGGCTCAGGGAGCACAAAGAAAAGCACAAAAATTATGGCAGGGCTATCATGGGAAACTTCCCGGAGGAGGTGTCATTTAGGCTGAGCTACAAAGGATGAGAAGGAGCTCCACAGGAAGAGGGCCCAGCAAGAGCAAAGGCCAAGGGGCGCAGGCAAGCCATAGTCCAGCAGCATCAGCATCACCCCAGAGCTCTTTGGAAATGCAAAAGCTCAGGCCCCACCCAGACCTGCAGTCAGAATGTGCATTTGGACAAGGTCACTGGATTTGCACGCATGTTCAAGTCTAAGCAGCGCTGATGTAAACCTGCCCAGGGCACACAAGGCTGGGTAACACCAGGAGCGCAGGATGCGCAATAGCCTCCTCCCAACCCCCGCAAAATGCATGAGGAATGATGTCATCATCACCCCACCCACACACACCCACACACACACCCACGCCTGACTGTGGCCCTGATTTAAGGCCAGGCTTCAAGTCACCAAAGAAATGTTGATGTCCAATGTCCACCAGAAGGGTCCTAGGGTCCTAAAGGAAGGGTTAACACCACGGAGGTGACTCCTGTCCTCAAAGAGCACCTAAGCTTTGCAGAAAGTAGAACCAGCCTCTCTTTGTTATTAAAATACTCATTACTGATGTCTCCTTAAAAGCCTGACAGCAGCGGGATAATAGGTTTCCTGGAGAGGACAGCCCCACATCAACCAGGCCGGGAACCAGGCAACTGCACTGCAAAGAGCAAGGGTCCAACGCAGCCCACCTGCTGAGCACCAGGTTGGGACACAAGACTAATGACACAGAGCCCCCGCCATCCAAGAAGCCCCAAGTCCACGGAGAGAGAATGGAAATCATCAAGACCAGCCCAGCTCTGTAGAAGTGAAGCCATCAGCCACAGCAGAGGGGAGGAAAGGAAATGTCACTCATACATGCCCTAGGCACCAGCACACTTGAGTCCTGACCACACACGTGCACATGGATGCATGGGCTCGGCACATACAGGTGCACAGCAGGCATGTCCAAGAGGAAGCCACATAGAGTGTAGCCCAGCAGGAGAGCCAGAGGGAAAGGGTGGGCAGGAAGCACCACATCCTCCTTGGAGAACTGGTCCATGTCAGCCCCAGAGGGCCCAGCATGCAGCACCACCAGGCTACAGGGGCTCAGAGGCACCAGGGGCCTCCCAGGGGTTCGAGTCAGGGCTGCAGCTACCTGGGCATACTCGCATGCTCACTCACACACACACAGGAGTGCATGTATTCATGCGCATGCATGGCACAGACGCCTGACCTCGTGGACTGCTCACCATGGTAACAGAGTGGCCACCTCTCAGCTCAAGTCACCTCCTGAAGGTTTCTGAGGACTCCTGTGCTTGGGGGAAGCAGCTCTAACAAAGGCACAGCCCAGACCAACCTGGCCGGGGGTCCATGGAGCCGACGGGCCAGCACATGCCTGCCACTCTCCCCCAGTGAGCTCGGGGCCACCACGTCTCTCTACCCAGCCTGCCTGGCTCCACTCAGCTCAACTCCCCACAGACTCCCCAACCGAGCTAATGAGAAACTCCCCAACTGGCCCCATATAAAAATGCATTTCATAAGTTTTTTAAATGCTGGGAAATTCTACATTTATTTAGTGAGACTTTTCTGCTCCTTTAAAATGTCCCCTGGTCCACGTCAAGAAGAGGACTGGATTGGGGGCTCAAGCACAAAAGGTGGACAGCACCTGCCAAGCCAGTCTGGAGCAGAGCCTGGCAGTTCCCACCATCAGCCACAGCAATGGGACCCGGAGCCAGTGTCCTGGGGAGAGGGGTGGGACATCCTTCCTGGTGCACCCCATGTATGAGGGTCACTCAGGAAAGAATTCGCAGTGGGAAGAAGGGAGAGTGAGGCAGTCTCCCCAGCCTTGATTTGAGGATTGAAAGAAAAAGTTTAACGGTGCCGGGAGCCCCTAAGAACAACTCCAGAGGGGGAAAGGACCACCCACACAGAAATGTTCACCATGGCATTACTTACAAGAGCCAGAACGTAAATGCTGCCCAAATGTCCAATGGAGGAGAAGCAGTTAAGGGGATTGATGCCCATCCTTTCAATGACCGTGAGGACAGCCACCAAGGTGGAAGGCCATGCAGGTCCAAGGATTAATGGAAGCTCAGATCTGATGGGGGCCACAGCAGAGCACCCTGCACCTCATCTAGCTAGAAGGTATGTTTATACATGGATGGAGCTAGAAAGAGGCTGAGAGAAACGTGAACAGCAAGTGCACAGAAGCACAGGGCTGGGGGTGGAGTTTCTGAGAAGTAGATGAAATAATAAATACACGCTCCAGCCAAACACTAGCAGGCAAGGGAGTGGGCTCCACGTAGGTTCAGCAGCAGCTGGACTGTATAGAGCGGCCTCCCCTCCCTGCAGTGATAGGTGCAGTCTTCCAGACATTTCTGTCCACTTCACCAGCCAAAATTTGGAGGTGAAGAACTGTACGGGGTGAGGAGCCTGCCGTCTTGATCAGGAGTGGGCACCTGACCACTCTCCCTACCCCACCCCTTACCCAGATAGGATAAAGAGAAATGAGAGGCTTCCAGGCACCCTTCTCAAGGGGCCCCCAGGACACCACACACCCAGATGCCAGCTCCAATCTCCCACCTAAGCATGTCCCAGAAGCTGCAGCCCTAACCCAATCTACAGGTGGCAGGGGCTCAGGGAAGTGAGTCCCCACAGACAGCCTGGTCCACAGTGTTTTCCAGGCCTGGTCTTTGAAGATGGGAAGTATGTGAAAGATCTTCAAAGCGCACACCTCCTCTCCTTCTGGGCAGCAAAACAGGAGGCCTGGCTCCGGTTAGACTCTTCCACCTGACCCACAAGTGACCTGGGCACAGAGCTGCCCCCCCCCACTGTGTCTCTGGGTCTCCCCTAAAACAAAGTACCTGGACCAACATTCTCAGAGGCAGGTTTGCCTTCAACAGTTGACATGGGACACTCATGCATGAGTTGCATAGGTTCATATCCCTGCTCTGCCACTTCCTGGCTGTGTGACCTTGAGCAAGTGGCTAGTATCTCTGTGCCTCATTTTTTCATCTGTATGTGAAAAGCAATAAGCAGGAGATTTGACTCCTAGAAGCACCTCGTACATGGGAGTGATAGTTTCCATTAACCAGGACAATGAGACTTCTCACATGGCAGGAAGGTCTAAAACTCTCGGCACAGGCCGGCCCGTGGCTCACTTGGTAGAGTGCGGTGCTGATAACACCAAGGCCACGGGTTCGGATCCTATATAGGCAGCACCGAGGGTTGCGATCCCGTTGCCGGTCCCGGTCCGGTACGGGGGCGACACTGAGGGTTGCGATCCGTTGCCGGACACGGAAAAAAGACAAAAGACAAAAAAATAAAATAAAAAAAAAATAAATAAAACTCTCGGCACAGGCCGGCCCGTGGCTCACTTGGTAGAGTGCGGTGCTGATAACACCAAGGCCACGGGTTCGGATCCTATATAGGGATGGCCGGTTTGCTCACTGGCTGAGCGTGGTGCTGACAACACCAAGCCAAGGGTTGAGATCCCCTTACCGGTCATCTTTAAAAAAAATAAAAACAAAAATAAAATAAAACTCTCGGCACAGTTCAACCCCAACAAGGTCTCAGACTGCTGGGCCATCGCAAAAAAAGTGATATCAAACATCTTTCTCAAACCACAGCTTGTCTGTCACCATGCCAGAAATAAACTTAGCTGATCTGCCCAGGCATTGATATGAAGCATTTGTCAACAAATTCACTGCGTCCTATCCCTGGACTGCCTCTCAGAGCCCCTCCACTGCATCTCCCCTGGCTCGTTCCAGAGCAGCCACATGGAAGGAAGAAGCCCAACCTGTCCCAGAGCCCAACCTGGAGAGGTGGGAGATTCCAACAAGACTGTGACTACACAGCTATACAAAGATAAGCACCTTCAGCTCCCAGCTCAAATTTGGTGACAGGGGAAGGGGAGGCAAAGCTTCCTGTGGTTAGGTTGGTTCCCTGAAACCCCACATTGTACAGCTCAGGATCATGCATGTCATTCTGGCACCTGCCACTTAGAGACCTCATTCCAAAGGGCTTTCAGGAAAAAGGAGGAAGCGCTGAAGGGAGGATGGGCTGCCAGGCGGGGATGGGCAGGAGAGAGGGAGAGAGGAAACATTGGCAGGAGGATGGGTCAAGGGCGCCAGAGGCCCAGGACATCAAAACTAAGCAGTGGCCCCTTGGTAAGCCCACTCTTAGCAACCTCCTCCTAATCAGTGGCCAGGCCAGAACCAGCCAGTGTAAGGAGTTTCTTTGGCCTAAACAATATTTCTTAAAAATAAGTTGTCCAAAGTGAGATACTTTCTACTAGGAAGGCCAGAATCAAAAGAAACAAAAAAGGGAAAATAACAAGTGTTGGCAAAGATGTGGAAAAACTGGAATCCTCATACATTGCTGGTGGGAATAATGCTGCAACTGGTGAGGAAAACAGCTTGGTGGTTCCTCAAAAAGCTCAACATGGACTTACCACGTGCCCCAGCAACTCCACTTCTGGGAATATGCCCAAAAGAACTGAAACCAGGTGTTCCAACAAAAACTTGCACTTGAATGTTCACAGCGGCACTGTTCACAACAGCCAACAAGTGGAAACAACTAAACGTCCATCAACGGATGAATGGATAAACAAAATGTGGTACATCTACACAACGGAATATTTTTTCGGCCATAAAAAGGGACGCAGGACAGATATATCCTACCACATAGATGTACCTAGAAAATATTTGGATAAACAAAATGTGGTACATCTACACAACGGAATATTTTTTCGGCCATAAAAAGGGACGAAGGACAGATATATCCTACCACATAGATGTACCTAGAAAATATCAGGTTAAGTGAAAGAAGTTAGCCAATAAAGACGACATATTATCTGATTCCATTTTTAGGAAATGTCCAGGATTAGCAAATCTATAGAGATAGCAGATTAATGGTTGCCTGGGACTGGGGGCTGGAAGGTTGGGAGGATAGCTAAGGGTGCAGGGTTTCTTTCTGAGGTCATGAAAATGTTCTAAGTGGACTGTGGTGATGGTTGCACATCTCTCCGAGCATATTAAACTCCATTGTACACCTTAAGTGGGTGAATTGTATGATGTATGAATTACATCTCAATAAAGCTGCCTTTAAAAACATACCAGTTGCTAGGGCCGGCCGGGGGCTCACTTGGGAGAGTGCGGTGCTGATAACACCAAGGCCAAGGCTTCAAATCCCTATATAGGGATGGCCGGTTAGCTCACTTGGGAGAGCGTGGTGCTGACAACACCAAGTCAAGGGTTAAGATCCTCTACTGGTCATCTTTAAAAAAAAAAAACAAAAATACCAGTCGCTATTTTTTTTCTTTTTTTAAATACAATGATTTCAAATGAAAATCTAGCTTTCTGGCTTCTCTCTTAAAAACTCAGAAGATCTGGCAATTCTACCCCAACCAGAATTGTGGCAATTCATGGAACAACCAGCAGGAGCCGAGGGACGGCCTTTCCTTTAACAGGGTCTGTGCCGCGGCACGTGCCCAAACTATCAATTCACCTGCATCACCAGCCTGCCTCAGGTGGGCCTTGGAGCTTGTGACCCTGGTGGGCTTCCCCATTTGCACATTTGCATTTCCACATTTCTGAGAGGCTTGAACCTACGCTGTCAAGGTAGGGAGAAGACGGGGTTGAGGGTAACCCATGAACTCCCCTGAAATCACATACAAAACTCTGTGTGTGTTTGGGAGGAGAATCCACATACTTCCATGAGATGCTCCAAGGCATCTATGACTCAAAACAGGCTAAGAACTCCTGCTTAAATTGTCCCATTAGGCCTGTCCCCCCACCACACACACACACACACACACACACACACACACACACACTTTATGGACCAGAAAAATCAGGATCCAGTGAGAAATGACTTGTTTACAACCCCACACCCACGAGGCACCCCCATAGCTTGTCTCTGAATGCAGCACTCTTTCCCCTGGGGTCCCCCCATATTTGCCAGCCAAGAGGCAACAGTGGGCTGGCGCTCTCTCCTCCCAAGCCCCCTCTGCAGGCCGGAGAATATTGCTGTGAGCTGATCATTTGCTCCCTCCCCTGCCAGGCAAGGCCAGGCTCTCCATCATTGTCAGGGCCCCAGCTCGAGGGCACGGATGGAACCGGCTGTTTTATTCCTGGGGGTACGCAGCCACAGAGCCCCCACCAGCAGGGGAGGCTAGGGGAGGCCAGGGGTGAGTGCAGAGCACACTGCACATTCTGCTTCTTTATTGGGGTTCTCCATCACACTCCCAGACCTAGGGCAAAGTGAGGGAAGGGAAAGGAATCATGAAAAGTTTGCACCCTGGGCCAGCTGGGCCCCCACAAAACAGGGGCGCCTTCATGCCTTACAGCTCTCCACTCCTGGTAAAATGCTCGCAGCCCACGGCCACCTTGGGTCCTGGTGAGCAGAATGCACCTGTGTCCTGCAGCCATGGAGCCTGTACCACCAGGGACCTTCCAGAAGCCCCCACAGTGCCACACCTTCAGGTCTCTGCTCAGCTCTCCACCTCCTGATGCCAGGTGGTACAGAGGTTAAACCACAGGCTCTGGGGTCGGGGGGCTTGGGTTCAAGTCCACAGCTCGATGGCTGGGCACCATGGATTTGCTACTGTACTGCTCCAAGCTTCCTTCCCTCATCTGCCAAATGAGAATGGCAATTCTCAGTAGAAGTGCCAAGGGTGGATTGGGGAGGTTTTGCTCCCCCATAATCTTCCCTGGCACCTGCCCCCATTCTGATGTGGCCAAGTGACATTTTCTCGCTTTAATGAAATGCATTAGACAAAAGCAGCTTCAACCAGGCCTTTGGCCCTGTCCTCCACCAGATGGCCGCCCCTAAAACCAGACCCCAGAGAAATGAGGGAGATGCTGCTGGAAACGGCACCCAACTCACAGAGCTGTCGTGATGGTTGAACAAGATACTGCAGGTAACATGTTCACTCCATGCCTGGCACATACCAAGTAAGTGCTCAATAAATGTGACACCAGCCTTGTCCAGGGCTGCCCTCCCACACTGACTTCATCCTGCCACCCAGGATTTGAGCCATCTCACAAGCCCCACGCTCAGGGAATATACACGGACTTTAATAGCCCAAGCCCAACGGAAGTGGGAGGGAAATGTATCACATGCATGTGTTATTTAAAAATCATCAGAAATGGGCCAAGAAAACAAAACAACCCATGGCCGGCTGCAGGTTACCCACTGCTCTGGGTATCAAGGGATGCTCTGCCCTTCCTTTCCCCATCACTGAGCAGATAATCCAAAGCTGACTAGCGCCATGGAGAGCCAAGCTGTGGAGTCCCCGGGGGGCCAGAGGGGACTCATCAGGAGTACACATCTTCCTGCACATGGATGCAGGGCATGCTCAGCTCTTGGCTGGCAACTGGTAAATCTCACAACTTCCGCCATTCCCAGGCACCCCAGATAAGCCCTAAGACTGGCCATCCCACTATGGAATCGCAGAACTGCAGACTACAGGGCCCCCACCATGACATCAGCCTTGCCTTCTGCAGACTGGGATGCCACCCGGGTGCACACTCCCCCCCCCCGCTCAGGGCTCTCTGCCCACCAAAGCCACAGCCAGTGCCCTCCCACACCCCACTGCTGTTCCCATCTGTCCTCATCACCTCCGGCACCACTGGGAAAGCAGCTGAGAAGGAGGACCTTATATGGACAACACCAGGCTTTGCGCTTTCCTGGTTCAGGGGTTGGGAACACAGCAGGGGTCCTCTTCGGAGGCTGGCGGCAAGACAGAGCACATGCACCCCCATGTCCGTCAGGAGGCCTGAATCTCTGACACATGGAGCTTCACAGTCTCACTGCATCTGCCCCACACAGAAGGATACAGGGCAGGGGGCTGTGCAGTCCCTTCCCCCAGCCTCCTGTCCTACCCAGCACTGACCCCAAGGCCTGTCCTAGCCCTGGATGTTGCTTCCCAGAACTTGAGCACCACCCACCATTGTGGCTTCAGACAGGGCCCCTCCCTGTAGAGGGAGCCCCTGTCATAGGAGCCAGGACACCTGCAGACACAACATTGCCCAAGTCTGGGTCAGCCAGGACCCTGCAGACTCTCCAAGAAACAGCCAGATCTGCTGGAAAGAGCACTGGAGCAGAAGTCCAGAGACCTGGGTTTGAGGGCTGACTCTCTGCCCCTTCTTCTTGCAATCTATACCAGCACTTCCCAAATGTCAGTTATTTGTGAACCATCTTTATGATTTTTGCTGAATCTAAGTATTATATACTATTACTTAAGTTGTTCTTGTCAACTCACTTAATTTTTTCTCTCAAGTGAATTTAGCACCACATAAGTCATAAATGTCTATAAAATCACAAATTAAATGTGTAACCATTAAAATGTTCAATGTTCAGGCCGGCTCGGTGGTGCACTGGATAGTGCGCCGCTTGGGAAGCGCGGTGGCACTCCCGCCCGAGGGTTCGGATCCCACATGCGGACCGGTTCCCGCTCACTGGCTGAGCGAGGCGCGGGAGCAACACCGAGGGTTGCGATCCCGTTGCCGGTCCCCGGTCCGGTGCGGGGGCAACACTGAGGGTTGCGATCCGTTGCCGGACACGGAAAAAGACAAAAAAATAAAAAAATTAAATTAAATTAAATTTAAAAAAAATAAATGTTCAATGTTCATACACCTGATGCCTAAAACCACATTTTTGGAAATACTGACCCACAGCAAATCTCTCTTCTTGCCCCAGTTTCCGCAACTAAAAAGAGCAGAAGATTGGACTAACTGACTCCTTCGTAGATCTCCTCATGCCTCAAGATTCTCCAAGACTGGACTGGCTCTAGCTCCACCATGAACCCAGAGCTGGCTGGTCAGGATCCTGGGACAGGCCTGGCACAAGGCAGGGGAAGGGACAGGAAAGGAGAGCCTTGCACCTGCTGGACAGGGAACCGGGGCTCGCATTGAGAAGAAAGGCTCTGGCTGGATGGGCACAAACAAGAAAGCCCAACCCCACTTAGGAGTTCCCAAGGACCCCAAAGCCACTTCCAACCTCAAACTCCATAGGCTGCTCCAAGTTATAAAACTTCACAGTTAGAAAATCCTCATTTATCCAACTCTTTGTATAGCTGGGAAACTGAGCTGCAGAGAAGAGAAAGAGCTTATGTGGAAAACCCAAGTCCCCCCATCATCACATTACCCCATCACCCCAAATAGCCACACACCCCACAAGTCTAGGCCCCCTCTATTACCTCCCCTCAGAGGCATGAGCTCAGGTCTGCCAGCCCTGAGAGTGCAAAGTAGCCCCTTCCAGGAAGGGAAATGGAGAACTTCTGATTTAGATTGGAGTTTAAAAGTCCTATTAAAGTGGCTTTTATGCAATTAGATTGGAATGAATGTGCAGTGACGCCCATAGCAGGGAGCTTCAAGGCCTGTGCAGTGGGAGAAATCGCCGCCCATCTGAATGGTGCCCACAAGGAGGAAACGTGGCCCTCGGGAGAATAAGGGCATATTAGTCTCCATATGTAATAGATTTTATTGACCATATGGAACTGATATAAAAATCGTGTTGCACAGGGTAGTCTGGACTGGAGACAGGAATGTGACACAAAGAATACCATTTCCATAACCAGCTGGGTGGCTTTCTGAATTCCTGGGCCAGCCCCCCAGGACTCCCACCAGCCCCTGGGCATTTACCTGCTGCTGTCACGGAGGAATCCCAGGCCAGCGAGAAGTCCGAGGCCTCCCCCTCTTCAACTGAAAGAGAGAACAGAGATGGGCCTGTGAGTTTTGAAGCTGTATAAATAGGTCATCAGGTGGGGCACAGGGCAAGGAAGACGGAAATTTTGTGGGGGTCCTTATTATAATTACCCACGACCAGGGGAGCAGGGGAAACCTACAAAGAGGGCTTTGTTGGTTTCACAGAGATGTAAAATGATCAGAATAAAACATGAATAGCAAATGAGAGCCATGTCAGTTACGGTTTCCCCATCCTTGTGCCCCTGGCAGATATCACTAATCGGTCACAGCACTGTCCCAAGAAACCAGTAAGGTTGCTCTCAGAAGCTGGCTAGTGCCCTCGCTGAGACCTGACCCACAGACAGACCTCAAGACATGCTGAGGTCAACTCCCCCAACGGCAGCAGGTTTGAGCACCACACTCATGGGCCAGCAACATCACAAGGCAACTTGCCCCCCTCCATCTCAGACCCCGCATAACGAGGGCTGGGCAGGGATGGAGTGTCCCCACCATCCCATACCCCAGCACGAGACCTCTCTGGTTGAGGCCACGCACTAGGAGAACACGGGAGAAACGTTATACAGCATAATAACACTCTTGTGCTGGAATTAATCCCAGTCTGGAGTATGTAATAATATTAAAGCCGGGTTATGGACTTTGTAAATGGAACTTTGTTTAAGCCAAAAATGTGCATACACAGTATTTTTCAGATTTAACGGGCTCAGAAGATCTACACACATGCAGGCTAAAGCTGCTGCCACACTTGGGCCCCTCAAAGCTGTTTAGCTAAATAAGCGTGACCTCCCAAGTCACTGAACTTGATGTCCCCAAGATGCCACGTCATTCACTTCTGAACATTTGGCCTCAGCCATAATGGGAAAGAGAATGTGAAAACATCCACCATTTTGGAGCCCTTGAGGGAAGTCAAGGCTCCATTCTTGGGTCCAGGGACTCCAGACACGCCTGCAGGGGAGGAAGGGGAGGAGAATGGCCTGGTGCCAGTTGGCTGGGGAAGTTCAGAGTGACGTCCCAATCCTCACTGGCATGCAGCCGCGTAGCATGCTGGAGTCCCTGGAACTACATCCCTGCAAGACGAGGGGCCCAGGGGGCCAACCCCCCTGGGGACTGGACATGAGCACATTTTCCTACTACTGCTTGCACCCTCGCCACTCACGTGCCACCCTCTGGCCCACATTCTGCTTTTGAAGGTATAAACACACCATCCTTTACACATTCTTAATGAGAAAAGTAACTGTTAACCCCACCACCACCACCCCACCATGAGGCCCTGTGCTACCTGACACAGTGATTGTGAGAGGTTTTCCTCCCCCAGCTGGATGCTTTTGTCCAGACCAGGTCTTCAACAATGACTAACCAGCATGGGCAGCAGGCATAGAGAAAGGAAAGTCCCACCTGCAACCAGAGCCAGGCACTTGCTGGGTGGCCCAAACTCACACCAGCAGTAGCACTCTATGGGGGTCTGAGCCAAAAGCCCCCAGCATCCCTAAAATGGAATTCTGGGGCACACACACAATGTACACCGAGGGCTGAGAGGCTCAGAGACACTGCCAGTATGGACAACACACCAAAGGGGACACGCAGCCAGCCAGGGGAGTGACACACTTTCTGGAGATGTCCCTTGACTCCACCTCTAATGTTTTAGTTTATAAGATACTTGGCACCACTGAGACCAAGATACATACCCCAACTGCCCAGTCCCAAGGGGAATACAGCGATACACTCCTGTGGATGATGAGCATTTGTGAGGTGGGTGGGTGCACAGTGACAGGCATGTGAGTACGGGCTGGGTGCATGGGGACAAGCATAGGAGCAGAGGCTGGGTGCCCAGGGGTGAGCATGGGAGCACAGGGTGGGTGCACAAGGGCCAGCACAGGAGCACGGGCTGGGCGCTCAGGGACAAGTGTAGGAGCATGGGCTGGGTGCATGGTGACAAGCATGGGAGCACAGCGTGGGCGCAGGTGGGCCAGCATTGGAGCAAAGGCTGGGTGCTCAGGGATGAGCATGGGAGCACAGGGTGGGTGCACAAGGGCCAGCGTGGGAGCACGGGCTAGGCGCCCAGGGACAAGTGTGGGAGCATGGAGTGGGTGCACAAGGGCCAGCACAGGAACATGAGCTGGGTGCCCAGGGACAAGTGTGGGAGCATGGAGTGGGGGCAGGTGGGCCAGCATGGGAGCGTGGACAGGGTGCATGGAGACGAGCGTGGGAGCATGAGCTGCGTGCACAGGGACAAGCATGGGAGCATGGACTGAGTGCACGGGGATGAGCATGGGAGCATGGACTAGGTGCTCAGGATGAGTGTGTCCACACAGAGAGATTCCCAAGTTGAGTGTCCACATCCAAGGTTGCACAGAGTACATAGGCACAAGGAGGGTTCACAAAGCGAGTGTGGGCATGCAGAGAGAAGGCGCAGCGGCCAGTGCGTGCACACAGAGAGAGGGCACGAGGCCAGTGCATGCACACACAGAGAGGGTGCGAGGCCAGTGTGTGCACACAGAGTGCGTGAGGCCAGTGCGTGCACACAGAGAGAAGGCACAGGGGCAAGTGCGTGCACACAAGGAGAGTACCTAGGGTGGGTGTCAGTGCCCAGGGAGGGGGCACATAGCAGAAGCTGACTGACCATGACGCTAATGAAGCTCCAAACCCAGGGTCCTTTCGGAGCCCACGCCCCATCTGTGGCCCCTGCGATGGGATCCCACATTCCCACATTTTTTGTAATATTTGCAAAAGCAAGATCTGTTACCTGCTTAAAAGCACTGTCTCTTTTGACGCTAATGAAGCTCCAAACCCAGGGTCCTTTCGGAGCCCACGCCCCATCTGTGGCCCCTGTGATGGGATCCCACATTCCCACATTTTTTGTAACATTTGCAAAAGCAAGATCTGTTACCTGCTTAAAAGCACTGTCTCTTTTTACTCCAATGTCTCTTCCATCCAACTTCCTCTCCTGTTGGTCACCTTGGGGTGGCCATGGGCATTTTGTGTTCTTTGTCTCAAAGAGACCCCAGAATTGTTTCAGCTCTAGACCCCACAAATGAGCTCCCTGTTGGAAACAGGCAGTAGACTTCAGGTAGCTTCTGGACTTGCCCAGGGTCATTTGGCCAGGCAGTAGCTGCCCCCTCCTCACCCCTGGTCTACCACCTCCTGTGCACAATTCCATGACCTGAGCTTGCATATCAGCTCCCTGGTTAGCCCCTCCATAACCAGATCACCACTCATTATTCTATCCCCTATTATCTGCCTCCCTCCCTAGGGCACGAACTGTACCTGTCCTGTTCACGGTTGTATCCCAGTGCCCAGCTTTAGTGCAAACATATTAGCAGGCACTCAACCATTTTTTTAATGAATAAGCAAATAGGACCTGGGGTGACATCCCAGAGAGCCTGCCTAGGGGCTTAGCATTGTTCTGAGCCAGGCAGTGGGTAACACAGCCACAGACACATAACTATCCCCTCCCAGAACAGCAGGTAACATGGTCCAATCTGGCTCCCTGGTAGTGCCCACACCTGCTCTTGAGCATAAGCCACTCATGTCTGGGGCAGGCAGAGACTAAACAGAAAACCCTGGCCATGCAGTCCAGTTACAGGGTGGAGCAGGGAATGGTTCCTGTCCACACACTGGGAACCCCCATCACTGCATCAAGGATGGGAACCATCCCCAGGGCTGAGTGTGACAACAAGGTGGTCCTGGGAGAACTGCAGCCTGGCCAGGAGCCCCTGCTAAGCCTCTTCTCCCAACAGGGCCTCAAAGACCTTCATACGTGCTGGTCTCAGCCACAGCAGACATGAAAGCAGGGGTGGGGGGAGATGTGTGGGGAGGTAGGGAAGGGCTTGATCTTAAGTTCTTTCAACTGTCCCGAGATAATTCCCCCAGACTGTGGAGACTGGTGAGTGATGCCGAAAGGTGCAGCCTGTGGACAAGAGCTACCAAAGAAAGCTGTATGAGGAAGCACCCAAACATGTCCTGTTAAGAGAACAGGGGTGGCTGTGGTCATCTCTGAAGCCCTAAGGGACTTCCAGTACCATGTGTGGACCAGAATCCTCAACAATGGAAAGGAAGTGGCCAAAAGAGGCCAAAGGGCTCTTAGAGGGTATCTTCCTGGTGGGAGCAATTCAAAGACCAGCTCTGACTATTAACCATGGTTCCTGGAGTGTGTTAAGAAGGATTCTGAGGCTCTGCCAGGGCTTCGGGCAGATCAGAACTCCCTGTTCTCTCTCAGCTCTGGGATCACACATTGTGGATGGCTGGTTGACCCATAGGAGTATGTGAGCCCCACCAAACACTGTCTCCCCAGCTCAGCAGCAGGTCATAAGTGGCCACAACTCTCCTACTCTGGAAGTGCCCATATCTTGCTTCCTGTGCACCAAGATGGGCCCTACCACCATAACGAGATCCCAGTGAGACCCAAAGCCTTGTGTTCTGGGCCTCTGGACTTTGGGTACCCAGTGGCATAGAGCAAGTCATGCTAGGTGGACACCTGTGTAAACCACCTCCCCAACAACACTTGCTCCTGGCCCAGAGAGCAGTGTCCCCACCCAGGGGGCTCCCCAACCTCATAAATGCAGAGGAGGTGGAGCTGGAGAAGAGAACAGAAAGGGAAGGCAAGGGCCTGAGGTGTGGGCCTGGAAACAAGGCCCCGGAACAACTCAATGTGGATAGGGCTGGGGCCCCGCTCAGAAGTTTGTAAAAGTCAGGCAGGACCTGGGTTGGTAGAGAAAGTGCAGGTCAGAGACAGGAAAGCTCAGGGGACGAGTTCTAAGGCAGACAGTGTCAGGAGGTGAATAAGAGAGACAAATGGAGAACAGTGCAGGTTCAAGGGTCAGAGGAGGCTTCCAGCAGGGCCAGGGCAGGGCCCAGAGGGCCCCCTTCCAAACTCCAAAATCCACACTAGGACCAGCTGCTTGGCCTGGCTTCAAGGATTGGAGAAAGCCCAGGCCCTGGATGCAAGCTGCTGGACATGAGTGCAGATGGGTATTTTTCTGGGGGAAGGGTCCATAATTTCGGTCAAAAGATCTAGAACCAAAAAAAAAAAAAAAAGTTTAAGAACCACTGGCCACTGGCTCTTATCTGGGGAGTTTTCTCAGCAGGCCCTACCTCTGACTGGTGTCCCCAAGGTCTCAAGGAGCCTTCCCATGCCTTGCCAGTCCCAGAGATCAGCCCACCATTACAGGAGGGCTGGACCCACCTCTGGGGAGTTTTCTCAGCAGGCCCTACCTCTGACTGGTGTCCCCAAGGTCTCAAGGAGCCTCCCCATGCCTTGCCAGTCCCAGAGATCAGCCCACCATTACAGGAGGGCTGGACCCACTACGGTCTGACAGAGCTCCCTACAGGCACACCTCCAGTGGAGGTGGCAACCCAGGTAGGGGGCATGTGAGTGCCTCTGCTTAGTTCATCCTTAAGGAAATCCTCTCAACCCACACCAGGCCAAGGCCAAGGAAGGTAAAGGGGGCACCAAGAGCCCAGAATCTCATAGTCAAGCATGAGAGTATCACTGCTCCTGACTCAGTACTAAGCAACCTCAAGGAATGAAAAAGCTCCGACAAGGCAGTGAGGCCCATCAAGTGCAGCTGTGCAGGTCACGCACTACATGAAGGGCCAAGCAAAAATGGCAAGCGGGAACTGAAATCCAGCCCACACTCTATCCCCCAAGCAGTGTGTCCTGGTGCAGGGCTGTGAATGCCCAGAGAAAGGGTACCCCCTTTGCACTAAGGCATTGCCAGCCTTTTCTTCTAATTTGCACCAAGGTACTGTAAAACGTAACACAGCCCATGACCATCTCTGGCACCATGCTTCTGGGCAAAACAACCAGAGTCAAGTGCAAACAAACCCAACCACCAGGCCCACATTTTCCAGGCTCCTTTCAGGTGAGGGTGGATTCTGAGCAGTGGGTGGGGTTGGGGGAAGTGATCGCACAGAAAAGCAAAGGCTCTCTGCAGCTACAGCTAAAACCATCTAACGCCCCACTGCCAGCCCCCTCAACACCAAGCTCAGACCCTCAGAGAAGCCAAGATATCACGACAATCACAAGCCCCTTTATTTAACCCTCATGACTCACCCTGACCACTTGCTGGAAAGAGAACAAACTAATAATTTAAATAGAACAGGTGAGACCACCTGCCATTTTCCTCAATGAGCACATACCCTGAGTGAGGATGACAGGAAGGACAGGACCCTTTGGCTCCTTCTCATTAGTATCTGCCTACAAAGGACACCTAACAAGAAGCCTTCTTCTACCTGATCTAGTGCTATAAATAAATAAATAATAAAATATTTTAGAAAGTTGTATGTTCCAATGCTGGAGAAAAACTGTTGCATGGACTCATTGAGCAATGATAAGTGGATCTCCAAGTCACCACTTTTGTAACAGATTTTTACAGGCAATTTTGGAAATACTAGACTTTTCCCTGCCCCCAGTCCCCGCCACAGTGCAGGGATAGTGTCCCCAGATGAGAAGCTATCAGAGTTCAGAGCCAAGAGGCTCAGCTTCTGTGTCAGCTCATCTCCCCCTCACCACCCCCCATTCCATACCATCACTCTACACCCCTAAACACACCCCAAAAGAAGAGGGTTAGGAGACATCTGCAGAAGGCACAGAAGCTACAATCCCAGCAAAATCTATATATCTTGAGTAACTTTGCAGAAACTTGATTGCTCTCCTCCACTCTTCCTTAATAAAAAAATAATAATGATGATGATGATTAAAATAGGACAATGAGGGCCGGCCCGGTGGCGCACTGGAGAGTGCTCCGCTTGGGAGCGCGGCGGCACTCCCGCCGAGGGTTTGGATCCCATGTGGAGACCGGTTCCCGCTCACTGGCTGAGCGCGGTGTGGGCCCAGCGCCGAGGGTTGCGATCCCGTTGCCGGTCCCCGGTACAGGCGCGACACCGAGGGTTGCGATCCCGTTACCAGTCAGTAAAAAAGACAAAAAGGAAAAAAAAAAAATAGGACAATGAATGTGAAACACTGAGTTTTCCTTAAGTACCAGAAAAAGGGTTTTCTACTAGGCCAGGAATATAAGACATGTGCATACCTGCCCAGCGCCCCTATCCTGCACCCACCAGAAACACTGCCCATTGAGCAGGGTACTTTTTCTCATTAGGCACTGATGTAACTTCAAAAGACTCAACAAAGTGGGTTAAAATCTACTGGGCTTCTCTGTCCTGGTCCATAGAACTTCTCTTCCCTTCAAGCACCTGGCACGACACACACATCCTACACATACACACACACAAACTTGGGAAATACCAATCTTCACCAAGCCTGAATGGTATCCAGCACCGTGCTGGGCTCCACTCCACCCTCTCAACCCCCCTCTGAGGCAGTCCTTAAAATTTCTACTTTTCTGAAGAAGAAGAAGTAGAGCCCCAAGAGCCACGGCATTTGTCTAGAAGCCAGCCATGACCTCCAAAGGCCAGTGCAGGTGTTTCCAAGCATGGCTTCAGCCCAAAGGCAAAAGAGGTAAAGAAAGGAAGGAGGGGAGCCGTGCACACCCAGTCACTCACTGAGTCCTGCCCAGGCCAGCCCAGCCATGGGCTGGAAAAGAAAATGAAACTGAGTATCACAAAGCCTTCTGATGTGTCCATGTTAGTGGAAAACAGAATCAGGAACTGAGAAGAAGCGAAGACAACATCGCAAAGGCCAGGTGCCCAAGTGAATTAAAATTACGTCTTTTTTCTTTTGTTGAAAAGTCCCTCGCAGCTCTGTTGGAAGAGAAGCCAGGCTCAGGTAAATTGGCAGCCTCCAGGGACTGGCAAGAGCATAGACCATCACCTCCTGCCTCTCTGTGCTGGTCTATCCCAAGTGGGTGAGGAGACAGACACCAGTACAACCCAGGGTCCCTCACGTCCTTACCCAAAGCCTTGCACCAGAATTGTCCAGCAATGGAGGCTTTTACAGATGTTTCCTCTGCTGCTACCTGAAAGTCAAGGCTTTATTGACGCATTTCACAGAAAGGGAAACAGAGTCCCAGGGAAGAGAAACGGCTTACCCAGGGGCCCAGAAAAGGAAACAAAGGCAGACCTGTCTGGACCCCAGCAACCTAGCTTCGAGGCCCCAGAATCCTCATAGACAATGATCTTCAACTTAGAGTAAGCAGCTAAGGGTTACTGAGCCCTCACTATGGGCCAAGCACTGCGGTGAGCACTTTATACGCATTTAATTTCCTAAAACAGTGCTTCTCTGAATGTAGTCCCCAGACCAGCAATATCAGTGTCTCCTGGAAGCTTGTTAGAAATGCAGAATCTCAGACCCCATCCCAGACACAGGAAATCAGAATATTGGGGACAGGGACCCAGGAATCTTCTTTTTACAAGCCCTCCAGGTGATTTTGACCACTGGCCTAAACAACCCTACAAGATAAGTACATTTATTAACCCCATTTTACAGCTGAGAAAACTAAGACTAAGCAATTTGCCAAAGGTCACGGAGCTAGGATGGGGTGCAGCCAGGACTGGAATTCTTAACCCCTTTGTTTTACTTCTGCCTCCCACAAACAGGAGCTCTGGTTCCAGACTAGGCAGGGCCAGTCAACTTAAGACTGAACTCTCACTCACCCTCTCTCTCTCTCTCCCCTTCTCTTGTGATCCAAATTTACAGAAGATTCCTAAGTCCCTCCCTGTGCCAGCACAGGGGAACCTAAGAAGAGGAGAGCTCAACTCCTGGGTGTCTCCAAGTACACAAGCTCTTTGGGGTGACACAAGAAACCAGGTAAGCCAGTGGTGTGCTGGTAAATGTTTAACAGGTAGCTCTCAAGAAGAAAAAAAAGGCTCTGGTTTGTAGCATTTGCCGCTTTCTATAGTGTAAATACTTCCACCATGGCCAAGCTCAAGCTACCAAACAGGACGCTGCTGAATGTGGAGCTGGGAAGAGCTGTGCACAATCAGCACCCCACTGGATAACGGACTAGTGTCACGGAGAAGCAGGGAGAGAAGGGGAATCAAGTTGTGGGAGGGAGGGGGGAAGGGGAGGTGTGAGCCAGCCCAGGAAGCCACTTACTGCAGTTCCCAGCTCTCCCCACCCACCCCACCTGCCTTGCCCCAGCTTTGCCCCCACGTGCCATGTACATCAGAAACACAGAATTCAGAGATGTCCTTTTTTTTTTTTTACTGTTTCCTAGATTAATCATCTTTTTCTCTTTATTAAAGTTTCTGACATAAGTAATCCATGTACAATACCTACAGAAAACTAGGTAATACATGTGAGTCAAAATTAAGAAACTAAAAGCACAACTTTCTCTGTGTATAAGTACATTGTTACAACTTGCCAAAAGGTTGTAACGATACATACTTATAATTGAAGAATACATACTGCTCTGTAACCTGCTTTTGTAACTCAGCAATACATAGTGAAATCCTTTCACAACAAAAACAGAGACCAACTGATAGATTGCTAACTACCCTGCTTTGATCATTAACTCATTTTTCAAAATTATATAGCTATGAATTATATACTTCAATTAATGAAGTTTATAATTTTTAAAAAGACTGTAAAACAATAACAATTACTCTTATCTAGAATGGGAAGTTGATAGTATTGCAGCAGGATGGTAGAATATTAATAATTGTTGAATCTGGGCAATGAATGAATTTTGAAGCTACTGGTTAATTATGCAACTGTGTTTATTTTTGTATGTTATGTACAATTGCTATGTTAATTAAAAATAATTTTTAAAAACTAGCAAGAGCTCAAACTTTTTTAAAAAAAAAAAAGAGAGACCAACACCATCAGTATTAATGATAGCCTGAGTCCCTTCTAATTTAATCAATCCCCTGTTGCTGGATACTTAGGCTATATCCAGCTGTTTTCTATTGTAAGAGAAACCGCGTTGCAACACATACCCACACACATCATACATGGCCACAAGCCTGTTCAATGATTTTTCTTAGCATTAGTTCCTAGAAGCAGGATTGCTAGGACAAAGAGTACGGCCATTTTTAGACTTTTGGGACATATTGCCAACATGCATTTGGCCATTTCCTCCTCTAATAAGCATTGAGCACCTCCAGGTCACCTAGAACTCTGAGCTAGCAACTCTGAGAAAGATGAGAAAAAGGACTTTGGTTTTGACCTTCAACCACTAGACTGTGAACTCCACAGTGATAAGTGTTACCATTGTGCCCCTCAGGGGCTGGCAAACAAGAGTTGAGTGAATGAATAAATGAATGAACAATCTACTATACGATGGAGGATGCTAAATGATTCCCAACCTCAGAAAAAGGCAGAAACAAGTAGAAATGGTAAGGACCCAGAGTGCAGACATAAAGCAGGGAGCAGGTGCAAGACAGGACCCTGGACGGCAGGGACACCCCACCACCCACAGCCTGCAGCCCAGAGCTGGTAGGCAGAGCCCTCCTGTCCACAGTCATGGCCCAGAAGAAGGCTCAGTGTAGGGGAAACAGCCCAGAGCTAGGATGAGTTTATACTTTAACTGACTGCTTTTACACTGACATGAAAATCCCATTTTAGGAAAAATGATAATTGTGGACAAAAATCTTAAAAGTCTATAGGTATTTTTTTTAATATAAACAAAAATTTCCCTTATCAAAGATGAAGTTCAGAAAAATCTAATCAAATCAAATTCAGCTAAACTCTTAAAGAGATAGAAAGTAGGGAAAATCTGAGGCAGCCCCACCCAACCCAACCGAGTACCACCGGATTCTGCCTGTGAGAAACCTGGACACAGGCAGATTTCAAGCTTCTGGTCCAAGTCCCCAGAGTCAGCCTGACCACCAGCTGCAAGGCCACTCTACTCCCCTGGTTGGAAACACTGCCTGAAGCTCAAGCTCACCTTGTCCAAGAAGCTCTCCCTGACCACCTGGGCCCTGGACTGAAGTTAGCCCTCACCTGCAGCAGGATGTAGTGGAACCAAGATGCATTAGGATCAAATTTCAATCTGCCAATGGTTCACTGTGTGACCTGGGCAAGTTAGTTAACTTCTCTGTGCATAGCAACCCTACAGGGTAGAGCTGAGGATCAAATGAGATGGTGTTGGTAAAGTGCATGGTTCACAGCCCAATACCAAGATGCTTGGCAAATGCAAACCAGGATCCCACAGCTTAACATGTTGCCCCAACTATACTCTCAGCCCCTTTAGGAAGAGCCTCTACGTCTCCTCCTTCCCCTGCCTTCCAGTACATCTGGCACAAGACGGCACACATCAGAGACATGACCTGCAGCAATCACCTCCCTTTAGTGAGCACACACTGAGCCATGCCCTCCACACATTAGCACATTTGTGCTCAATCCTCTCAATGATCCTACAAAGGGGTTGGATGATGGGACCCATCTTACAGATGGGGAAACTATGATCTAAATGAGTTTTTTTATGGGCCAAATTATATAAACAATGGAGATAGAGCCTATATTTGAAACTAGGTCTGCATGGCTCCAAAGCTCACACACTCAACATCACACCAGCCTGCCTCTCTTGGCCTGTGGGTAATTGACTGGCTGAGCTTCCCAGGCTGTCCTTACCTTCTCAGAAAAGCCAAAGCTAATCAGGAAGGCAGGGGTTGAAATGACTCTTCTTTTCCAAACCCTACAGAGATCGGTCTGTATAGGTCAGTCAGGTGTGTCAGCCTAAGTCATTCACAAACTCTACCTCTGGTTTGATGTGTGACCCTGGGCCTCTCTGAGTCTTGATTTCCACATCTATAAAGTGGGGGGAACAAAATTCCCATTCATTTTGAAGACAATGTGAAACAACACATGTAGAGCTTAGCTCAGTGCCTGGCAGACAGTGAGCAACACTAAGCAGGATTATTGTTTCTGTGCCTCCAGCAAATGCACTCAACATTGGGATGGTTCCTGAAAATTCCCTTTCAAGGGAACACCTGCCTAAGCCTCCTGGGCTGCCCTCCTTTCTAATCCTCTGTCCCCTGAGGTTAATCTCCTTGCTCATATATATATATACATATATTTCATTTCATACAGTCATCCCTGTGCTGTCTCATTAACCAGAAATGAGCAGCATGTAAAGGGGGGGTTTATGACAGGGTCTGCCTCTCGTATCCTATTTCAGTGGCAACACTGTGCACCTGCCCACCAGGTGACCAGCTCTGATGGAAGGTGATGCCGTGGAGGACACCCTCAGCCACCCACCAAGGGCTGGATGGAAGTAGCTGGCCGTGCACTGGAAACCTGAAGGTGGGCACTGGGACCATGAGGTCAGGGCACATCAGTCTGGGATCCCCACCCCTCCCTCAGGGTACAGGAGACCAGCATCCATCCAGATTTGTTTGCTGTTTGGGGTGGAAAAGAAGAAGGGAGTAAGGCCAGAATCCCACTCTCTTTTGTTTTTTCCACTTCCATTTGAAGAAAAGCACCATAAAGTAGAAACTAGTGTTTTTTACAACCCCTTAACAAGTTATCCCGTGTGCTAACATACTGTAAATAAATGTCAGTGCCTTGTTATACATGTGGTTTGTTTTAAACACAAGCAGAAAGAAAACTAGTCTCTTACTGAAAACTGATTTATTTGTGTGTGTGTGTGTGTGTGCATGCATGTGTGTGTTCATCTGGTTTTGGACATACAGACCAGCCTTCATCTCTTTCTTTCTTTCTTTTTTTAAACTGAGTGCTCCTCTACTCCATACTTTTCCGTGGTAGGAAACACACAACATAAAATGTACTCTGCTAACCGTGTTTAAGTGTACAGCACAGCAGTGCTAACTCTTTGCACATTGTCCTCCTTGTCCTTATTCATATTAAATGCCCCGAGCTGTCCACAGGAATCATCTGTAATCACTATTTCCAAACATTTTGTAATTCCACATGGATGTTCCAAAGGTAAGGACAATCATAATACTTTATGGTTTAAGGAGTTAGTACTTATAATAAGTCTGCTTTGGGAGGGGACATTTCATTGTCACAGATGTGTCCCCCAGCTCATTGCCCACCCACCGTGGTTAGAAGGTATGTGGGGATGGCCTTTGGTGGGCACTGGTCACACCAAGGCAGGCCTTCCCTCACCTAAATCTGCCTGGCATTCCCAAGACTTTCCCTAAGCACATCAAACATCAACAACAAACATCAACGGGGGTGTGGCAGGGGTCTGCCTGGGCATACACTCCTGAGCAGTGACTGGGCCTCTCAGCTGTCCCGACCCCAGGGCTGGCAGGAACCTCCCCAGATGACAGCATTTCCCAGACTTCCACCAGGAGCACAAACACCCTGCACTAAGAGTTACAGAATGCTTTCTTTCCATAAACCCCCTTCTTTTATTTAAATTCCTTTTCTTCCACCTTCCCTCTAAGCAGCATTACTCATGAAATCACACATTTGGTGTGCTAGTAACAATGGCTATCCTAATACACATTAGAATAAACATATAAACTAACATTTTCATAAAACATTTACATAAAAGAATAAATATGTAAGTATGTAAAAGAAAAAAATTCACCCATCAACTATAGGAATCACTGCATGCCTCCAGTTGAATGTCACATTTTGGAGGACTTGGGCATGGGAACTGCTGGGCAATCCTGATAAATAAATGGGTGGGGAGGGAGGGAGCACTGTCTTCACTTCCTCCCAGCGAAAAGTGCATATCAGTTGTCCTATATGGAACTCCGGGAATCCATCCAATCCACCCAGCCCATTTAAGTTAGGGAGGGCTGAGTGTCACATGCCAAGGGCAGTGCTGGGCAGAGGACAGGAGGGGGTGTAGAGGGGGGTGGGGGACATGCCAACTAAAACTCTAGCAAGAGGCAAAGTCCTCCCCCAGCACACGGCTCTCCCACCCATAGTGGCCTTTAGCAGAGGGATGGAAAATCATGACAAGTAACGCTGCTTCCCACATGTGCCTGGCCACCTCCCACACCAAGGCTCAGGGACTCAGCCTTACGGGCACAGGCCCATTTCACAGTCTGCACGTCCAGTACAAGCACTAGGCTAAGCCAGGGAAACCCAGCCTCAGGAAGGATCTTGGGAAGCCTGGCCAAAAAGCAAGGCCTCAGAAAGATGCCTGCAGCCCCCCACAGGCCCATGGCTGGTGCAGAGCCCTGAAAGGAAGCACATCCCTAGGTAGGGGGTATGCTGAGCCCTTCCTACCCCAACCACATCTGTCTCATCCCACAACCCTGAAAGCCTGACACTTGCCAGATGTGGGCCGCCCATGGGGACCCAGTTCATTTTCCTCGCGTCCTGTGATAATACTTGGCTGGGTTTATTTAACTTTCTGCTTCAGATGGCGGAGAGATGGGCCAGGAAAATCAGTTTGGCTCCCTTCGATCAAAACATAGCAGCCCACACATATTGAGAGGACACCCACACAGAGAAGCTCCCCCTACACCATCCGAAAAAACACATCTGGCCCACTGCTGGTAGGAGCCAGCCCTTGAGGCCTTGGGAAGGCTGCTTGGTGCAAAGCAGCAGAGGCCACTGCTGTTAACCATGCCTGTGTGCCCGACACGGTGCCACACTCCTTATGGTCAGTATCTCATTCAATCCTCTCAACCAGGCAGAGAGACCTCAGGGAGGTTTCAGGCACAAGGTAGTGCAGCTTGTGGGTAGTGGGTCCAGAATTCATCCCCAGGTACCCCTGACTCCAGAACCCTGAAAAGGTGAGAGAGAGTGTCCATGAGAAAGGCTCCCAGGGCCCCAGAGTCCCCGTTCTGCATCTGCAAGTCCAGACATGGCCACCTTCTCCTCCCTTCCCAGCACACGCCCTGGATCCCAGAAGGGAGATGTGAGGACGTCTGAGTAGGTTTGCACAGCCAGAAAAAAAGTTCCTGCTCCCTGTTTTTATGGGCTCCAGCAAGCCCTGGGGCATCTGAAGCATGCTCCTGAGGCTGGGGACAAAGGTGCCAGAGGTCTACAGGTGGAGTGTCCACCCAGGAGCACATAGCATGGCAAGAGAGGAAGCCTTCTGCACCGCCATGAACTTGAGAGCTCACCCAGCTGTCACACCCAGGCCGTCACACCCAGGCCACGTCTAACTAACATTGGCAGGCCCCTACCCACAGCCCATTCCCCTTCTCTTCCCAGCCCCGGCCCCTTCCCTGGAGGACAGAGGCATCCACAGGGCAAAGTTCTGCCCTGCCCCACTCCCTGCAAACTGCACCACTTGCCCCTCCTCGACACACTGAAGACTCTGTCCACTCTTGGGAAAACAAACAGAGGAAGAGGCCTACAGAGGCCCAGGGTGGTCTGGGGCCTTGTGGGCAGGGGGAGTTCAGGGACCTGGAGAGAGTCTGGCAGTGGAGCACATCCCCATGGCTCACAGACTCCTCTCCCCAAGGAGGACAGCCAGAAGGGCCTCTGCAGCATAGAGTTCAGCCCAGGGGCCCTGGCCCTGCCCTGCCACACTCAGCTCTCTGGCCTGGCATGCCTCAGTTTCCATTCTTGTTTGTACTTCTGCAAGGAAGCTTCTCGGGTATGTTTGGCCTGTGATGTCCTCCAGTCAGGACAATAAAACAGCTGAGAGCATGGGGTTTGAACTCAGACAGACCCGGGCTTCGAGGAGTGGCTCCAACACTAACCAACCATGTGAAACTGGGAATGTATGTGGTTCACTTCTCCAAGCTCAGTTTTATCACAGGTCAAATGGGGCTGTGAGGAGGCAATGAGATCATGTGATAGGACACAGGCATGGCACCTGGGGTACGGTAAAAGCCCAATAAACGGAGCCCACACAGGCAGTGGCAGTGGTCTTAGCACATGAGACAGGGCCGGCCAAGCTCCCTCAACAAACAAAGACACTGGAGTTTGCAATGAGGCTTGACTGCAGCAGACACACTTTCACACTCAGAAAGAATCACATTGGATTCCTGAGCATGTTGGGTCAGGATGGGCAGCACCACGTGTCACTTGTCACAGAGGAGGACCCTGAGGCCCAGGCAGTGACGTGCTTGCTGGGGCCACACATGGGTATCCACCCCAGCCTGAACTCCAGGGCCAGGGCTCTCTCCACATCTCTTGCTGTTAATACTACCTGGGCTGTGTTAGTCATTGCTGATCACAGACTCCAGTTTTGAGTTATGAAGGGCACAGGCAGGTCCCCAAGACAACTAATACAGCCGGACACCTCCCCTGATGATGCGGAGGTCAGCAGCTGCCATTTCCACTCCCCAAGGGCCCCTCTGCAGACTGAGCACCTGGAGACCCCACAGCACCCCTGCGACAGGGAAGTCACTATCCAGCCCAGCATGGCCCTGACAAGGGAGGGGACATGCCAAGCCACCCAGGCCAGACAGGAACAAAAGAAGATCTGAGTGCCTTTCTTCCAGATGCTCCTGCCCAGAGACCCCCCCATCCCCACCAAACACAGGATAGGACTCCAACTTACCCGCCCATGCCAGGTGCTCTAGCTCCTGCCAGGAGGGGCCCATCCCCCACCTGGGCCTAGCTGCCCCCCAAAACACTCCCCCCAGCTCTGTAGCCATTCCTCATTTGGAAAGGCCCTTGGAGAAACATTCTCTGGAAGCCAGAGATGCCCTGCAAAGGCATCTGGATCAGGCACAACCCCTCAGCGCAGGTGTCCTACTCCCAAAACTTCTGAGAGGCAGGGCAGGGTAGTGGGAAAAGACCAGGTATAAAGTCGAACAGGCCCATGCTTCAGTCCTGAGCATCTGATTCATTGTACACATCTGTCAAATGGGGGCAGTAACAGCACCTACCTCGTCATTGTCCCGTTGCAAGCACTGGATAAGCTCAGTACAGAGCTTACAGCACCCAGCAAGCACTCTACAGACCCATGACACCTAGCAGAACAGCATCAGGGTGATCCCAGATGCCAGGCACCAGGCTCAGTACCTTCTGAGCATTAGGCTCATTTCATCCTCACAGCCATCGTGTCCCATTCACATGAGAAAGCCAAGGCAGTGGCTTTCATTAAGTGACATGTCCAAGGTCACACAGCTACAGATGGGGAATGCCAGGCTGTAAGCCCAGCTCTGACCTCAGAGCTCTTGCTGCTGTCCTTCAGAACAGCCTCCGAGTCCTCACCCAGTGTCCAGGGCATCCCACCACCTGCCCAGCCCCTCTGCCCCCAGCACCCTTCCCAGCTCGTGACACTGCAGCCCACATACCCTAACCCTGCCTTCCAGGAAAACATTTTCCTGCCTCAGGGCCTTTGCTACTGCTGCTCCCATCACCTACAATGCCCACCTCCGTGTTGGAGGTCCCACCTGACCTCTGCTATCCAAGAGGCCTTCCCAGATCCCCAGTTAAACAGACCCCATCTCCCCTGGTCCCCATAATCCTCTCACGATGCCCAGCTCAGCTGAAATACCTGGGTGTGTCAGGCTCCCCCACGCTGTGGGCGCCCTGGGGAGGGGCCCCCTCCTGTTCCTCCTCCTCTCTTCCCACTTCCAGCCCTGAGCCTTGTCTCTGCAGGCACCACCATCAGATAGTTAGAGTGAATTCATCCTAAGCCCTTTGTTTTGCTACCTCTTTTAATTCCCCAGACTGCATGCTCCCATACAGGTGGACACAGGGAGAAAAATAAAACTGACCCATGGTGCCCCACTCAGAAATGCCGTGGGTATTCTGGGGTAGCTGGCCTTACTGAACACTTTCCATGAGTCTACATTTTCCCTTTTTTAACACAAGCGGGACCCCAGGCATGTCTGAATGGTTACAGCCCTGGGGATGTTCAGGGCAGCGCTGGAGAGGCCAGCTGCTAGGTCATGGGTCCATGGGGACGTGGCCAAGGATGGGTCTCCGGGTAATGAGGGGTCTTGAAACCACATTTTAGAAGAGAAAGTGAAGGAAATGATGCTGTTCAGCCCAGAAGGGCCGGCTTGGGGGACCCCAGAGCTGTCCTCAGGCATCTGAAAGGCTGTCACGGGAAGAGGGACTGAGCTTGCTGCATGGCCTCCAGGGGTCAATTCCAGGCCAACCAGTAGAAGTCACTACAGGAGGATTTCAAGAAGAAACAGATAGGATCCATCAGCAGAGGCTATGAGGGTGTCAGACAGGAGGGGCTCCAGCAGCAGTATAGAGACCCCCAGGCAATTCAAGGCTCGGCTAGGACAGGAGGTTAGAGTTGACCTTGATGAGATCTCAGATAACCACAGGGGAACCAGGTAGGTACCAGAAATGAATATTGGGGGGAAGGAGGATTGGGTTGTGAATGACTCCACTGCACCTCCAGCGTAACCAAAGCTGCCACCCAGAGTGAGGTCAGCAGGGTCTGATCTTCTGGCTTTTCCAGGGAGGCCAGAGATCTGAATGTTTATATGAATCATTCCAATTTTTAAAGAGGCCCAACTGAACTCCTCACAGGCCACAGAGAGTCCTTGCACTGCATGCTGGAGACCCCCTGGTCTAACAAGGAACTCACAGGCAAACGAGGCAATCGAAGGAAAAGGGGAGCCATTTCAGGGCCTGGAAGAGCAACCATGCCCACAGGAACAGAAGGGGTTAAAGCCTGATTTGGCTGTCAGCTCCACTTCAGGGCTGCAGCTGGCCTCCTGGCCCCCCGGGAGGCTCTGTCAGCTGCCCAGGCCCTGCCTGACCCGCCCACCTCAGCCACCCAGCCTGGAACCCCAGATCTGGGAACAGGGCAGCTGCCCTGAGGCTGGCCAGCCACTGCCAGCCAGGAAGAGATTCCGTTCCCCATTCCCCGCTGAGAGCCATTTGCTCATTTGGGATGGATGCCACAGGGGCAGAGAAGCAGGCCTCTGTCCCAGCTCTCCTCTCCCCCCGCCCCTGCAGCTCCAGGCCTGCGGACAGGGAGCAGGCCTTGGGTGGCACAATAATCGAAGCCCCACAAGTATGAGTTCACTGAGCATGTACACCAAGCACACAGTGGACTCATATCACCCCAGTCACCCTGTGGGGGAGCTTTCATCTATCCTCACTTCACAAGCAAGGAAACCCATGCTCAGAGAGGTTAAGACACTCACCCACAGCCACACAGCCAGCAAGTGGCAGAGCTAGGATTCAAATCCAGACCTATCTAATTCTAAAACCCCACACCAAGCCACTGGGCCAGAGGGTCCTGACTCCCAGGCCTCCACGTTCTACAGGCTATAGGTACCTGGTGCCTCACTGGCTATGAGAGGGGGAAGGAGGGCAGAGTCACTGTTACTGGTATAGACTGGTATACACTAGCTAGAAGATGTCAAGCCATTTTCCTCAGTTTCCCCACCTGTCCTACATGGGTGTCTACCCCAGATGAGCCATGTCTTGCAGGCATGATGGACTGTGTGGGTACAGTAAGTTAGAGGGCCTGGGATTGGGGACAGCAGCAGGAGGAGACAAGGTCCCCATAGCCCAGGAGTAAACTCAGGCTTGTCCCTCCATCAGTCATGGAATTGGGCAATTCTGATGTTTGCCAAGTCAACAGCCCTGGGCCTAACACAAGGCTTTTCATCCTACTCAATAATACCTCGGAAATCCCAAGTCAGATGTGCTGACTATAGTTTTTTTCAAATACACGTTACAATAAATACATAGCTATTCAAACCTAAAACATTTAATGTGAGGATGCCAATTACCCTTGGGGAGAGGGGTGGGAGTGTAGGCCAGGTGCTGGGGGGTTGGCCAGGTTGTTTCCCCATCGATGTTGCTGACGTGGTGTGCTCAGCTGACGAAAAAATGGATCGAGCTGAACACCGATGGCTAGTGGACTGTTCTGCATGTATGTGGAACTTCGGTAATAAAAAGTTAACTTAAAAAGTTCTGAAGCAGGGCTGGCTGGTTAGCTCAGTTGGTTAGAGCACTCTGTTGATAACACAAGATCAACAGTCAAATCCCTGTACCAACTAACCACCAAAAAAAAAACAAAAAATAGTACTGAAACAGCGCTCAATGAACGCGTTGGGAATCATTTCCAACACAGGTTGGGATATGGGAAAGGGTGAGGGCATGTGTGTCGTGGTCCCATTTGTGTGTGTGTGGTGGGGGGAAATATACACATTTTTCATACATGTGGACATGCATGGAATTGCTCTGGAACTGGACACAAGAAACTAAGAAAAGCAGTGGCCTCCAGGGAGGGCAAGTGCACAGCTGGGGTGTTTCTAATTTTGTACCTTGTGCATTCATTAACAATATTTTTTAAAGTTTACGTGTGTTCTACTCAACGCATATAAACTTGGCATTGTGCCATCCCATACCGGTCCACTCACCCAGTTCTTGCCTTCCTAGGACCCTGAGGAAGTTCTTGCCCTCCCTGGACTCCCGCGCCCCTATGTGCACAAGGACAACACTGGACTGAGTTCCCCCAGGCCCCTCCCATCCTGGTGCCCTATGTGTCATGACCAGGTGAACACAATCCCACAGCTCAGAGCTGTTGCCTAACAGCCCTCTTCACCCCCAGCCCACCCTGCACTCCAACCCTGGGCTGTCAGAGCCTTCCAAAAATGCAAGATAACTACCAACAGCAGTGATGGTCAGGCAGGTATGTTTGCCCTCCAGGAATCCTCCAATAACAGGACCGTGATTTTGCCCTAAGGAAATACCTCTTACCCACTGTGGACCTTGATGGACTGTCAGACCCAGGCTAAACGTTTAGATCTTTCCAGAGATCGATGTGAAGCAGAGAAATGCAGGAGATACAGGAGGAGGGGGCTCTTTCACCAGTGGCAGTTCCCTGAAGATAATACCATTCCTTCTTGCTCCACTGATCTCCAAAGCTACCCTGAGTCCTCAGTTTCTCCTTCCATTCATTCCATCAGCTCCCCTTATCCTCCTGTTAAATTCCCGTTTAACTTAACTTGTCCAGAGTTCATTTCTGTCACTTGCAACCACCAAACCCTGATGGACAGGAAACGAGCACAGTAGCTGAGACAGTGGCTGAGACCATCAGATGGTCCCACCATCATCCCCCACCCAGAAACCACTGAGAAAGGCCAAGAGCTCTCTAGGCAGGGGCCAGGGGTCCACACCCCCACCACTCATATAATAAGTGCCTTGGAGAGTCGTGAGGAGGCCCCACTTGGGCTCCCCCGGAAGAATCTGGAGGAAGAAAACAAGCAGCTCCTCACTCAAGGACATTAGCAGGATCTGCTGAGCTCCCGCTTCTTCCTCCTGGAAGCTCCAGAGGACTTGGCAAGTAACAACGCCAGGGAAGGGGAGAGGCTGTGCCCAGGGCCTGGCTGGAGGCTGCCCGGAGCTGAGAGCTGGGCCATGAAGTGCCCGGGCTTTGGAAAGAGAAGGCCCCAGGTCAGGGGGGCAGGCCCAGCCTCCAGGGCCAGACAGGTAACATATGGGGTGAGGCAGGCTCGCAGCAATACGACAGGGAATATTGGGGATGGTGGCATGGTAGTCCATTCCCGTGTGTAAACGGGCAGTGCCAGCCCATCCTTGCTGTGCAGAAGTGAGGTGCAAGGTTGCCAGATCTTCTGATTACTTTGAAGAAAAGCTAGAAATCATCTGGATTTCTGTGCAAACTTTCCTGCATTTTAAGTGTTACATTCTAATTCCGAACAAATTTTGCTCCTGAGCAGCCAACAAAACACAATGATTCTGGCTCTGTACGTTCTGCTCAGGTTACCAGTTTGTATCCTCCGTTCCAGGATTTCAGCACAGGTCCTGAGTGTGTCTTTTTGATATTGACTCAAAATGACATGAGAGGTGCTCAGAAAGGATCTTTCTCTATAAATCAATGTCTTACCCAGATGGCTAAAATTCTACCGTTAGCTGTTCATTCCTTTGAGTCAAACAGTGCTGTCCTTGGATATTCTTCTCAAAAGAAGATTCCAAAGAATTTATTGTAAATGTCTCTGTCTAGAGGAGAGCCCTGGATAACATTTGTTCCTGGAAAAATGGAAAATAATAATAATAACAACAATAGCAATAACTAAACTATACCAAGCAATTACTACACTCAGGCCATTATCCCAATTACTGGGGATACAGTCAACTGCAAAGGCTTCTGAGAAGGTGAAGAAAAGCACATGTCTATTTTGGATTAGAAGCTGCTAATATCCCCCCAAAACACCAACCCCAAGGCTGAGATCAGGCACCTGGTGTCTTTCCAACAGGGAAGCATCCACCACATCTGCCATCTCAAAATAAGTCTGGCGTCCTCCAGGGACAAAACTTTTGGCTGCCAAATAGCTGGGGCTGGGCTGAGGCTCTAGCCACCTGACATTCTGGGGGGAGGGGGATGCACAGAGTCCTAGCAGTGGGGAGGGGAAAGTTTACCTCAACACTTTTCCTTAAAATGCTGATCTTAGGTCTAGACAACAGAGAAAACGCTGCTAAAATTACTATAGGCCCCCCCCCCCCCCCCCCGACTGAGTGGCATTACAGCATCACACCCACAGGCTATCTTTCCTAGAGTAAAGATGCATAAAAATCACCTGGAAGGGCTGTTGCAATTCAGATCCTGGGCTCCACCACAGAGATTCTGATTCAGCAGATCCACAGCAGGGCCTGAGAATCTAAACTTCTAGCAAGTTCCCAGGTGATGCTGATGCTGACCTTGTGTTGTTCAATACAGTAGGCACTAGCCTCATGCGGCTAATGAAATGAATGATTAATAAAAACTAATCAAAATTAAATCGAATTAAAAATAGTAATTCCTCAGTCACACTAGTCACATTTCAAATGCTCACTAGCCACATGTAGTTAACGGCTACCATACTGGACAGCACAGATATAGAACATTTCCATTACTGCCAAAAGTTCTATTGCTCAGCACTGGTCTAGACTCCAGAGCACATATTATTGCTGGTAATCATAGGCTCACCTATGTGAATATCTGATTACTGTTGCCTGTTTCATAAGATGATATCTTCCATGAGAACAGGGCCTAACACTGTACCCAGCTCATAGTAAGCCTTTAATAAATATTTGTTGGATGGATGGATGGACTGATGGATGGTTAGGACTCTGGAAGGGACAGGGACTCCCAGAGACCTAACTTCTCTCTGGGTGGGGCACAGACCTCCACCTCCCTTGATTTGTCCTGCTAGAGCATGAACCCTCTGCTCAACCCCACAGCCCCTGTCCCCAAATATGAGCAACAGAGGACTGTCTCCCAGGCCCTGGATAACCATGCCCTGTTTAACGGAAAGGAAGCTGCGTTGGAAAAGAAAGTCAATTCTAAAATGTCTTTACTACTCTGAGTTCTTGGATACCTAGCAAAGAGAGTTGACAATCTGCCTTTAATAGCTCCAGTCCTGAGTGTCTTAAAGACATGTCTTTCTAACTAAGTAACCCAAATAAATTTAGCGACTTTTTTTTATAAGGAGAAATAATTAAAGAACAGATGGTGTTGCTTACTTTGAAATTTTTGCTCTAAAATAGATTTTGTGTGCACCTTGGTTGGAGTTCAACTCCCCCCGCCCCTTGTATCCGTGTGTCAGAAAAGGAGATCAGCTCACTAATTACCTGGCTGTCTTTTCCCTATAAGATCCCAATTTAAGAATCTCGTTTCATTCTAAGAAAATTAATTCAAAATGCCAAATAATTTAAAAATGTATTAAGATTCCCCTTAGAGTAGAAAGTAAAAAGGAGCTTTCATTTGTCTGCTAAAAACCACCTTGGGTAGTCAGATTGAAGTTTAGCTCTTACGACTTGATCGCTAGAATTGAGCTTTTGGCAAAGCTATTGGTTCCATATGTCCACAAAATATTTCATTTAAAATATATGTGCTTTTAAATTGGTCTCTGACCATTTCTATACCATGGTCTCTAACCACTCCACGCATTTTTCCCACCCCTTGGAGGCTTGTTCTCCTCGGAAGCTGGACTCTTTTATTTGCATTGGAGGTAACCTACTTCCAACATGCCAAAACCTGTTCACTTTCAAAGCCACTTTTTGAGATTTTATAGCCTGAAATGGAATAAAATTTAAATTTAATAAAATTTGAGACCTGAACCAAAAAAAAAAAAAAAAAAAAGCTGGTTTAAAAG
>NW_007732300.1:21070-31922 GCF_000696425.1 Galeopterus variegatus | reverse complement strand
TGAACCAAAAAAAAAAAAAAAAAAGAGCTGGTTTAAAAGCCAGCTACCCAGACATTGAGGAAAATATTCTGAGAAAACCCCATAGGGTGGAGGGGGAGAAAGCCAGACCATCGTTAGCCTGCCAAATGTCATTTGGGGCTGGCTTTAGAAGAGAACCAGAGCTGGAGATGCAATGCAATTATTTAAATCCAGAAAGAAAAATGTTTGCTCCCAAAGTTGGCAGCTGATGATTGCCTCTGACTCTTCTTGTTTCCAACTGATTCCATGCATGGGTAGGAGAAGATTCCAGCCCAGAAGAGGGTAACTGAGCCAGCCGTTGGATGGAAACTCAAGGCATTATGGCTGGCTGGCCTGCCAGCCGGCTGGCACCACCACCTGGATGACAGCCTCGCTTCTCCATTTCACGGGGCCTCTGTTCAGCACAACCTTTCCTCATACAACAACAAAGCGGCTCCCATTTATCAAGCTATGACTAAGTGCCAGACACTCTGCCGAGCACTTTACATGTGTTGTCTTGTTTAATCTTTACAACCACACAGAAAAATGGGAGTTAATGCTGCATTACAGGCAAGGAAACTGAGGCTCAGAGAGAATAAGGAGGTAGCCCAAGGGCACACGGCTATTAAGCTCGAAGCTGGTACTTGAACACGCCTGTGTTCATAACCCTAGCCATGCGCTGTTTTTGAAAGGTGATTCCTGGTTGAGGTTCTGGGTTATCTGTTATTTTCTTTTCATTTTTAAAAAGGATAAGAAAGAGGAGGAGGACAGGGAGACACTAAGAAGAAGGTTGGGAAGAGCATTAATCTGCAAAATTATGATGTTTGATGGGAAAATTCACACGCATGCACATGTGTACACACACACACCAACAACCTTAATCTCCTGTTTATTTGGGATTTTCTGAATGTCAAAAATTAAAAATCCATGTGTACAATTATTATCTATCTATTTTTTAAGATTCTAAAAAAACCAATCAACTTATGCACATTAAATTTTTAAAACAAAATTAAGAATCCAAAAGGCTAATTTTTCTCACCTAGAGTTTAGATCATCAGTTTCAAACTTGGGCAAAAAGTCCCAGACACAAATTCTTCCCTGTCATGCTTCCAAGCTACCCAAGAGACTTCTGATCTCACAGCAAAGCACTGTAGCACCTGCCAGACACAGCACAGTAACCATCCCATGCTTCCTCAGTCTTCCCTCCATTTTGGAGGTGGAGATTGGAGTCCCCTTTCACAGGTGAGGACCTTGAGCCTCACAAAGAGTGTCCCTCAACTTACAGGTGACAGAGCCAGGTTTCAAACCCAGGTCAGCCTGCTTCCTAAGCACTTCCAACCTGCTTCCAATTCCCAATCACTCCAGTCCTAAGGGAGGGCCTGTTGCTGGATGGTCTTGGGCCAGGGGAGCAGCTACAGAGATGTCACACAAAGATGGGAGAGAGCACCACGCACATCTTCAGCACTGGTAGGATTTCAGGAACACAGGAGCAGTGGGCCAAGAGCTGGGACACCTGGGCTCCCCCATAGCTCAAGGATAAAAGTGGGCGAGTAGCTTCTCCTCTCTGAGCCTTTCTAGCCATCAGATCCCATTTTCCTGCAAAACAGGAGCTTTTCTGGGTCTTCCTCAAAGAAGGAAAGCTGGTCCCTCGCTTTTTCTTCCTGGACCCCACCTCTCCACCAGACACGGTTCTAAGGTGCCCCGTGGCAGAGGCCCTGACAATCCCCGCAGCGGACACCCTCACCCACCAGCGGCTTCCCTCCTCTCTGATGGGAAAGAAACTCGTGGGCGGGTTTTTAAAGGCTCGAAATAAAGTTTAAATATTACGTGGAAATTACTAAACAAATCAAATCACTGTTAAGTGGATGTCATGGGCTTCCTCTAGACAATACGTTTAATGAAGATTATTGTCCTCCTGGTTATAGTTTTAGATTTGCATTTTATTATCAGAGAACCACTTATGCATTACTCCAGGATTTTCATTAGGTAAATAAATTTTTATGTGGATTTCATTATATTCCCTTGGCTGAAATCCTGATCACTTAACAGCAAGAATGCTGCTCCAACATCCTGTGTGTCAATCAGGATGTAACTGTTTCCTTTTGTTGTTGAAAAGAACTTTTAAAAAAATCTGGTGTTGATGGCAAAAGGAAGAGAGACAGGGGCAGAACTCAGGGGAGATTTTGTGTCCATTCTTTTGCTGAAACATACATATACCCTAAAAGGGAATTTTATATCTAAAAATATATATATATTTTAATATGTGATAAATATAAACTTTACACATACCATAGATACTTTTTTTTCTGGTGTCTTCTCCCCCCCACTTTGGCCACTCGGATGTAAATGGATGCACTAGTGTCAGGACCAACAGGACTGAGGCGTAGCCCAGGACAGGAGAAATAAAGTTGAAAGAGACAAGCTTGGGAGGAAGCGGGAAGGAAGACTGTGGAGGGAGACATTCCAGGAAAGGTAGCCATCAGTAAGAAAAAAAAAAATCTTTTCTAAGAAGTCTAATATGAAGCAATTAAGCTAATTGGAATCTAGATTGTACAGGGTGCCTCCGGAAACTTGAGACCAGGGGACTCTCCTCGCTGGAAAATCACACCTCACTATGAATGAATGAGGGAGTGAATGAATGAAGCAGCTGGAAACAGACCCTAACATCCAGATATAATCCATCTGGCCAATAACACACAGGTGGTTCCAGATGTCCCTTTTCTAAGGCCCAACAAGCTTTCAGAAGAACTTGCTAATCATCAAAACTCCTGCCTATCAAGAAGGGCTGCCATATGCCACGGACCGGGCTAGCACAGTGTGTGTTATCACATCCCTCTCTGGTTAATCCAGCCAGAGGACCCAGAGAGAACCTCCCGAGATGCCTTTCCTGAGAGCACATCAGAAAGGCAAACCTCTCAAAATGGAAACACATAAGCAGAGACTGTCCAACAAACAGCTGAGGGGAAGGAAACTGAGTCGGGCTGGATGGCTTTCTGTCATCTTAAACCTTATCTCCTGCCCAGAATCAGGATGCAAATGTTGAGGTCCATCCCTAATTATTGTGCAATCTGCAGAAACCTGTTAACCTCCCTGATCCTCAGTTTTTTGTCTATGATAATAATGGTAATAACAGAGTTGCTGTGACAATTAAAAAGAGAATTGAATAAGGACTACCGATGTCTAATTCCTAGGACGCAGTAAGGAAGGACTCAGTAAATCGCTATTACTACTGAATGTTGTCTACACAAAACCATCAGCCGGAAAGTGGCTCACTTTTCAACATTTTTTCAGCTGTCAACAACTTACCAAAACTACCTGGACTCCCATTTCAAGTTTTTTAAGGGCACAACAAAACCTCCTTAATTTTTTTTTTTTTTTTTTTTGTCTTTTTCATGACCAGTAAGGGGATCGCAACCCTTGGTGTGGGGTCACCGCACCACGCTCAGCCAGTGAGCGCTCCGGCCATTCCTATATAGGATCCGAACCCGCGGCAGGAGCCTCGCTGCGCTCCCACCGCTGCACTCTCCCGAGTGCGCCACGGGGCCGGCCCCTCCTTAATCTTTAATCCCAAAATTAGTCACCTGTGATACTCAAGTAGGGGGCTGACTAAGCATTTCTATACCGCCTTTGAAAAGGCCAGTAGGGCAGAAAGCTCAGGGAGATGATAAAATGCAGATGCCTGAGAGGAGGGCTCCCCAAGCGAAACGGTGGTCCTCTTCAGGGGGAGGTCTGGAGACGATTTTATTTTCCTCTCTATATTTCTGTGCATTATTTTCGTCTTCTGCAATTGAGCAAGTATTGCAACATTTTAAGGCCTCTTTCATTCTATGAAGAAGAGGATATAAAAAAGATAACTGCCAAGCATTCAAAAGCAACTTCTTGTATATAAGAGAGCTGATTAAATTTCTCTGCCCTCCAGTCCGCTACCTGACCTCATCACCCACTTATGCCCATCATCACTCACTTGGCTCCAGCTCCACCAGCCACACAGACTCCTCACCCTTCCTCAGACACACCAGTCTTCCCCAGCTCCCACCACACTCCTCATCCGTCATCGTCACCCTTAGCCCTTAACATTAACACACTACATACATTTTACTTCCTGCTATGGATTGAATCTCCCCCCAAAACTCTTGGAAGCTTGATACCCATGGTAGCAGTATTAAGAGTGGGAAATCAGACTGTGGCAGTGTGGAAAGGTGGGGGCTTTGGAAGGCGATTGGATCATGAGGACTCTACCCTTATGAAAGAATTAATCCACTCATGGACTCATGGACTAATGATAAATGGGTGATCACAGGAGTGGCACTTGTGGCTTTATGTGGAGAAGAGGAGGCATGTTAATGTGTTCTTGCTCACATCACCACAGGACTCTGCAGAGAGTCCCCACCAGGAACAAGACCCTCACCAGATGTGCTCCCTTGACCTTGGACTTTCCAGTCTCCAAAACTACAAGAAAAAAATTGTTTCTTTAAAAATTACCCAGTTTCAGGTATTCTGTTATCAGTGACAGAAAATGAACTGATGCACTTTCTTATCTTGTTCACTGTCTCCCCTCCACCAACAACAACCAGAACATCAGCTCCAGGAGGGCAGGGATTTTTGACATTTCTCCCTGCTGCACCAACAGCTCTACTCTGGGACATGAAAGGTGCTCAGTAATAATTGACTGGATGAATGAATGAATGAATGAATGAATGAATGAATGAATAAAGGTTAACCTAAGTCATTGTTACCCATTTATTAAAGCAGCCCCTAGAATCTCTTTCCTCACAATTTCTTAGTAATCCTAGTACAAACTCCTAAAAGAACTTGGAAATACGAGTGCAAGCCACTTCATTGACTCTTCTCTGATTCAGACTTTTCACTAATTCAGAGTGGCCTCCTGCCCACGGACTTAAACAAGAGCGCCACGAGATGGCCCATCTCCAGAGTCCTGACCTCACATTCCAAGTCTGGGGCATTTTTCTTGAAGAGCATTTATCACTCAGTCGAACCATCCACCCTGCCAACACCCTGAAGAACACCACTTACAGGAGGCTCAGCCGTCACTGCTTAAAATCTCACTTGTCCTCAAATATCTCATGTTTATCTTGGTAACAGTCTACATGAATAGTCCGTTTGTTGGAAGAACATAATATTTTCCTTGGCTTTTAGGCAACAGTCTGGCAAATGAGCATTTCCCCATGTAACTTTCTGATGGCTTTATGCGAGCAGTTAATTAGAATTACCCAGACATGTTTATAGAAGTTTAAATGAAGCATAGTTCGAGTTTGTGAAAATATATATAATTACTCACACCGACACTTCCCACTGAAAAAGAAAAGGCTACATAAGCAAGATCCCTAAAAGCAACAGCAGGGGACTAAAAAAGCCTCCGCCGGCTTCAATAGCTCCACTTTGGGGTACTTGGGGAGAGGGAGCCCTGTTGGGGAACCCACAACCCCACCACCTAATACTTTGCTCATTAGGCTAACACTGCAGCCAGTGCCTTCCCAAAAGTGCCCCTGGGTGGGCGCCGGACCCCAAGCGAGACCTGCATGGATCCGTGTACACACACTGCAGTCCCGCCTGCACACATGCAGAAAGGCCATAATTTGTCCTACAACAAGCTATGGAGGAAAGGTCTAGAGACCCAGGGAGGTTCCTTTTCTACCTCCAGGGAGAGACCTCAGCCTTCTGAACTGAGCAGTGTTTTTGGCAGCCCAAGGTCCCAAATTAGGGAGGGCTTTATGGCAGGTTCACCTGCAGCCCTCAAGGCCCTTCCTAATGTGACTCCACTTACCTCTGGCCTAATCCCCCATCCACTTGTGCCCCCTCTCACACTCCAACATTGCCGCACCGGCCTGGGCTTGCCATTTCCTCTCCTCCTCCCCAATCCCACATCATGTGGGCGTGTCCCCAAATCCACTTCATCTGATCCCTATTGGTGGGCAATCTGACTATTCTGGTCAAGAAATTCCTTAAAATTATTCAGATGACTTGTCTAAACTTAAAAGAACCACAGCCAACTCTCTCCACCTTTGTGATGTCTAGTATGACCAGCTGGCTCCCATGCCAGCTTTACCATCTGGCATTTGCAAGACTGAGAACTGAACCACTTTCCTAGAAGTGGGATGGGCTGGATACCCTTGAGATGGGCTGATCCCGCTGTCTCAGGGGCAGAGGGAATCCCCAGCAGTAAAAAAAGAACCATCCTCAGGGCAAAGTGACCCAACCCATGTGGGCAAGCTTCAGATCCAGATGTCCAGACCTGCATCCACTCTGCTCATGGGCTTCGGCCACTGGACCACCCAGCCAAACAGGCTGCACCACTCCATGGCTCCCATCCTCAGCCTACCCTGCACAGGCTCGCCTCTGTGTGCCTGACCTCCATATGCAGATGTTTCTGCAGAATTGGCCTTGGAAGATGCCCTGCCCACAATCCAGCCACTGTAAAGAGAAAACAGGTCCAGGGGCTCACAGAGATGCTTGTCTCTCCTTTTCCTCAAAGAGCAAAGAACAAGATGGAATCTGTAGCTCCAGGAAAAAGGGAGATGGAAGCAGAGATGGCAGAGGGAAGAGACAAGGAACTCAATAAAGACCTGGTAAGCAGTCGGTCCTTCATTCAGCGAATACCTACTGAATGCCTACCGCATGCCAGGAACTTTCTGAATCCTTTCTCCTCCCCCCAGACCCGTTCTCCTGAAGCCCTAAGACACAGGAGTGGACAGTCAAACTCATTCCCTGTCCAGACAGAGCTGAGAGGCCAATGAGGAAGGAACTGTAAACCAGTAAACACACCAATAAAGTCCTGCCGAGAATAACTAACATGACATTAAAAAGAGAGAGACAAAGACTAACAGCAATGGGCTCACTTTGGAGGAAAAGTGGTCCGGAAAGGCCTTGCTGAGGAGATGACATTAAACCTGAGCCCAGAAGGCTGAGAAGGATACAGCTAGGCTAGAAAAGAGGGAGAGCTCCAGTCAGAGGGAAAGACGTGCAAAGGAAGGAACAGTGCAGTCCTAGAACATGAGGTGAGGAAAAGAGGGACTAGAAAGGCAGGGATGTGGGGGAGGGCTGTCATGACACAAGGGAGGTGTTCCAGAACCTTGCATGGAAAGAGAAATAGCCGCTCACACAGGCCTCCCCAAACAGTGCTGGGTGATTCCCCAGCAGACTTTCCACCTCCTCCTTTTTGCTAACCTAACTCAAATTTTGTTTGGATATCCCCCAGGGAAGCTGTGTTCTCCAGAGCCACAGGAGTGATGCTCCATACCTCGGTCCATAATTGGTCTAGGATGTGCAGGGGTCACCCTTCTCACCAATGAGACACAAGGGAGGTACTGCGGGGCCATTTAAGAAATGTATCTTTCCTCTAAAGACAGGCCTGTGTCAGGGAGCTTCTCTCCCCTGGTCTTTGGACATTGATGTGTGGGGTGTGATATCTGGCACCACAGCAGCCATTTCTTCAGAATGGAGAGACAAATCTGAGGGCAAGAGACAATGTGTTAGGCAGTACAGAGCATAAAGATGGAAGGTACCTGGGTCCCTGCTGACAGTGCTGAGCCACTCAGCTAAGTACTCTGCAACCACACTCCCTCCAGACTTCTCATCCTATGAGATATTGTATCCCCTTATGCTCAAGCTGTCTTGAACTTGGATTGCTTGTCATGCAGCCCAAAGCATTCCAACTCATACAATCCCTTGTCAGCCAGCTGGTTCCACCAAAACTAAATGCCCAGCCCATCTGCCTGCTCTGCCTCGTTCCAGAGACCCTTTAGGCTTCTCTTGCACCACTCCCTGCCAAGAGGAGCCCCAACTAGTCAGAGATGCAACCCTCTCCACAGAGGAATTTCACAACCTCAGGATCTTGGGGAGAAATCCTGTCCAGAGCAGTCAAATGGTCAAAATACAAATCATAAAGATTAGGGGAGGGGAGAAGACGAGAAAGAGATATGCTTAATGACATCATCTAGTAATAGAGTTAAAGAAACCTCAAAATGCCTGAATCCATATTCCTACTTGATTAAGTAGAGGTTAGAGGTCACAAGAAAATCTTTCTTTGCTCATTTTATATTAGTAACACCCCTAGGAGGTAGGGATGTTTTCCCTCTTTTGTGGTTGGAAAAATTGAAAGCATATAGAGTCAGTAAGGAGGGCGGGCTCCAGGGCCAGGAGGCATGGGTTCAAATCCCAGCACCTCCATTCATTCAGTAATAGCGTGACATTAAGCAGCTGTGTGACCTTGGGCCTCAGAGTCAGTTTCCTCACCTATAAAATGAGGGTAATATAACCACCACTTAGAGCTGTTCTGAGGATAACATGAGACAGTGTATAAAGGGCACAGAGCCCCAAGTGTGACTTCCAGCCAGAACCGGCCATGATGAAGGAAGGCCTGGAGGCACACTGGAGTCTGCAGGAGCTACTTTCCCTAGAAGACGCCTGGGACACCCAGGCTATGGGGCAGAGCTCTGCACAGTGAAGTTGTTGGTATTCATCAGTTTCACCTACTTGCTTTTTTGCTTGTGACTTCATAAAAGCAACAAAATATCTGGGGGGCCTGGCTACCAAGGCCAAGTCATCTGGGGGTGCGGGGCAGGCACCATCCCTTAACTAGAAATCCAACTCCAGCCCTGACCCTTTGTCAACCCATTCCCTTAATGGGCAGGTATTATTCTGGGCCCACCCAACATGAGCAGATTTCAAATTCAGGCCAAACCAGCTGACCAAGCTGGGCGATGCCGCTTGAGGCTGAAAACAGACTCTGAGATCATGAAACGCCTGTCTTCTGGGGGCAGTAGGCTCTAAAGGGAGCTGCTGAGGAAAAGGCCAGGAATGTACTGAGCAAAGGCAAACTCCTGGGAATAAGGGTGTGACCTCTCAAAGTGACTCCTTTTCCAGATCTCCACCCCTGGCTAAAATGGAATCAGAAGGGCCTCAAACCCACAGCCACTGGGGCAGAGCCTGCAGGGCCTGGCTGAATATGAGGAGGAAGGGTACAGTCAAAGCAGGCAGGGGCAGACATCATAACAAGTCAGAACAGAACACTCCGGGGGACCCAGTGAATCACTGAGCCTCCAGCCTGCGGGACACTTGGTAAAGAGAGGGGACCCACTGAAAGGAGGATCCCAAATCCCCCAGGAGCCAGGCAGGGACGTAAAGGAGTGACTTGAGCAGGGGATTTTGATGGACAGGAGAGACACGCCCACCTCCAGGAGCAGCCGCCACTCCCCACCTCCAGAACTGTTGCCAGGCGGGAACGTGGCCTAGCAGTCTCGGATCTGCCCACTCGTCACGAGAGAAGAGCAAGAAATCTGAATTTTTCTGTGACATCTCCAGATTTTTCAGTGTTGGTTTCTTTCTTTTAAACACAGAGCAAGCCAATCAAAACTATCTATGGGACACTCAGCCTCGGGCTTCCAGTTTGCAACTTTTATGGAAAAGGTTGGAAGGGCGACTTTTTCAGTGTTGGTTTCTTTCTTTTAAACACAGAGCAAGCCAATCAAAACTATCTATGGGAACACTCAGCCTCGGGCTTCCAGTTTGCAACTTTTATGGAAAAGGTTGGAAGAGCGATGTAATGGTGTGGGAGCTCAGGTTGGCAGCCTCCCACCCCACGCAGCTCTGCCTGACCCCTCGCGTGACCCCGCCTGGAACAGGGGTTCGCACACGCTAGGTGCGGTTCAGCTGCCTTCACAAGTTCCACCCATCAGGCAATATCACAGCCCAGGACCCGAGCCAGGGAAACACCGCTCCGCAGAGAAAACCCCCCGCACTTAGCTCTTCCTGGAGCCTGAATTTCCTCCCCAAGCAGGATGGATTTACGTGCGGGAGGAAAAGCCTGCGCATGCGCCCGGCTCCAGACTCCGGTATTACAGTTTCATAAACTGCAAGCGATTATTTTGTTTCATAAGAACAATCGCTATGCAAATGAATCCTCCAGCTCATACAAACAGGGCTGTTAAATTCACTTGCCAATGTTTATGAAAAGAAACTCCGCCTGGCCCTGACCAAGCGCGCTAAAAAAATGTTTAATCACAAGACACATTTGAGTGAGGAAATTAGGCAAATAAGAAAAGATGTCCTGACTTCGCTCCCAGAGCCCCCTTCCCACCTCCCATCCCCACCTTTATTCAGCAAGACAATGATGGTGAAATGAAAAGGTTCCCAGAGGACAGGCAGATGTCAAGGCTCAAGGAGTAAAAGACAGCAAAGCCAGAGATCAGGGAAGCAGAGGTTCCCAAATTCAAACAGCCCCCTCAGGGCCCTCCCACCCTGTTTCTTTATATTTGTTTTTCAGAGGGGTCATGGGAAGGGAGGAGGGGGAGAAAGAGCAGGGGTCCAGCAGGCCGGGCGAGTGGGCATGCAGCAAGGGCATGCCCTGCATTCCAGATTTCTCCTGGCCCCTGCAGTTGGCAGCATTGGAAGCCAAGACCCACCCTGCATGGGAGCGGTGCTCACACATGGGGCCAGGCTGGGTTCAGGCCCCTGGGCCACAAGACTAGGACTCAGAATGGGGTGGGTGAGTTCTCAGCTGGGGCAGGCTGGGTCCTTGGCTTTCCACAGCCTGTCACAGGACAGGGGGCAGGCGTGGTGACTTGGTCAATGCCCAAATAAGACAGAGTGAATGTCCACAGAAGAGGAGGAGGCTCTCAGGTCTTGATAGGGTCATGCGGTAGTCCCTGAAAAGTTAACAAACCCAGTATCAGGATCGATTTGAGAATATCAGGCTAACCTGGTCTCAAACCCCTGTGGTTCCACCATGTACAGCCTGTGTGACCTCAAGCAAGTTACTTCTCCTTCCTGTGCCTCAGTAGCCTCATCTTTAAAATAGGGATTAGAAAAGCACACTCACAGTGTTGTGACAATACAA
>NW_007732300.1:0-20789 GCF_000696425.1 Galeopterus variegatus | reverse complement strand
GCCCAAATAAGACAGAGTGAATGTCCACAGAAGAGGAGGAGGCTCTCAGGTCTTGATAGGGTCATGCGGTAGTCCCTGAAAAGTTAACAAACCCAGTATCAGGATCGATTTGAGAATATCAGGCTAACCTGGTCTCAAACCCCTGTGGTTCCACCATGTACAGCCTGTGTGACCTCAAGCAAGTTACTTCTCCTTCCTGTGCCTCAGTAGCCTCATCTTTAAAATAGGGATTAGAAAAGCACACTCACAGTGTTGTGACAATACAAGGAGATCATAAATGCAACACAGTTTTCAGTGTCTTTGGAACATAATAATGCTCAATAAATGTTAGCTATCTGGTCCAAATCCCTCATTGCACAGATGAGGCCCACAGAGGTTTGGTGGAGTTCCCCGAGCCAAGTCACACAGATTGACAGCAGACACAGGATTTGACCTCAGCTCCAGCCTCTCCAACAGAGACTTAGGGGAAGAACGGATGGAGGCCAGGGCCTGGCCCTACCCTGTGTATGTCTCCTTTGAAAAGTGCGCTGGGCAAGGAAATGATGGTAGAAGGGACCTCTGGAACCACTGCTCCCTGGGGCTGGGGGAAACCGGAGCCTGGTCCTGGCAGGGCCTCCCAGGGGCCCAGGCAGGGGCAGCTGTCCAGAACTGTCTGTCCGTGGAGGGGGCAGGGAGGCTGTCACTCGGAGCACACCAGTCCCTGGGGCCGGGCCGGCTCAGCCTGCTGGCTCCATCCAGAGCCCTCCCCAAGGGATGCTGGGGGAGGCAGCCAGGATCAGAGCCACTGGCTGCAGGCGCCCCTCCCCCCAGCAACAGGGGACTAAAGTGGGTCAAGGAGGAAGGAGGGGGCCCAGGAGGGCTGGGGGAGGGGCCCAAGGAGCTCGAGAAGGCACCCAAGGGGAGGGGACCAGGGGAGGATGCCTGGAAAAGCAAAACCATGTGTGCAGTGGGCCTTGGGGGGCCAGCGCAGAGCAGCAGAGAAGCTGTCGAGGACTTAGAGGGTTCTCAAAATCACCTCAGAATTAACTCCAGGAGGGCCATAGACCTGGCTCCTGTCCAAAAGGAGGATGCCTGGAAAAGCAAAACCATGTGTGCAGTGGGCCTTGGGGGGCCAGCGCAGAGCAGCAGAGAAGCTGTCGAGGACTTAGGGGTTCTCAAAATCACCTCAGAATTAACTCCAGGAGGGCCATAGACCTGGCTCCTGTCCAAAAAGGTCAGTCCTTCCCTTTCTCCTACTCCCTGGCCTTGGGGGCTCCCTTTTCCCCCAACCCCTCAGCCTCTTCCAGAGCCCCCTCACCCCACTGGCCTCCAGCCAAGGGGGTCTGTGAGGGGCACTCTCAGTCAGCTCTGGCCCTCTGGCTCAGAACTGGAGGGGGACCCTGCTGGGGCCCATCTGTCCAGCCAGGAGGTAGGGTCTGAGGGCAGGGGGAGAAGTCTAGCTGGCTCCAACCTGGGCCCAGGCTCAGCAGGACTGTAGCACTGCCAGGCCAAGTCAAGCCCCAGTCACCAGGGAGAAGGGTTAGAGTGGTCCCCATGTCCCCTCAGAGGCGCCCTTGGGGAGACTAGTGCAAAATGAAAAGGAGGGAGGCAGGAAATGCCAAACAAGGCTGTTCCCCCACTGTGAGGGGAAGCCAGGCCCCAGGCCTCTCAGAGGCAGGGGCTGGGGGGCCATGGTCTGATCCAGGGAGACACAGGCTGGTGGTCAGCCTCCACCCCTGGCTGGCCCTGGCCCAATCATCAGCTTCTCTCCCAGCTCCCCCACCCAGCATGGTCAAAAAAAAAAAAAAAATGAAACAACCACCCAGGCAACTCGATATGGTCCAGAAACCTCCAGGGTCCCTGGGTTCCAGGAAGCCAGCAAAGGAGGGGGTGGAGGGCAGAGAATACAGAGGGTCCGGTGCCCTCTTGGGGAGCCAGATTTCAGGAGGGAAGGGAAGAGGAGCTGCTGCTCCTGTCCCTCTCAGCCAGAACGTGTGCCAGTTGAAGGGCAGCCTGGAAAGCCAGGCCCAGGAGGGTGCACACACCCACAGGGTTGGGAAAGAAGAGGCAGGCTTACGGGCCAGGTTCTGGGCCGCAGGGGCAGTTTGTGTGGAGACAGAGAGGCCTAGAGGACAGGCTCTGCTTTAAATCCCTCAGCAAGGCCACCCACCCCCAACAACCACATCCAAGATTCCTAGCTGAGCCAGCTGGGCTTCTGGGGCCTTAGGGGCAGAGGAACACAGTAGAAGGGAGGACTCCCCACCCTAAATCCCTAAGTGCGGCAAGCACTTCCCACCTCCCATCCAGCAAGCAGAGGGGCTGGCCTGGCTGGGCCAGGTCTTGGGCCTCGCTGGATATGCAGTTCCCAAGAAATCAGGAAGCAGGTACAGCCCTGTCCACCACCCACCCCAAATGTCCCAGGACGTGGCCTCATCCTTCCACTCCCAAACTGTCCAAGCTGCTTCTTCCCAAAGTCAGCCTCAGGAACAGGCCTGGGCCGAGGGGTAGGGGTGGGGATGGACTTGGCCACCAGCTAGATCCTAAGGAGGAACATAGTGTTACCAAACTCTGAGTTCAAAACTGTTTACAGATCTGTCTCCCAGCCTGCCACGAGCTCCTGGGGAAGGGGGTCCAGAATTCACTGGCTCACCAGATAGGTAGAAGGTGGCCCTGGGGGCGACTCAGGTAGGCACTGTGGTATCAGGCAGCCTGGCTGTGACATGTGACCTTGGACCTTGGCTGACTCTCAAAGTTGCCTCACCTGCAGGATAGCAAAATGTATTGCTACCAGCCTCACAGGGCTGTTGAGGGGATTCATGAGAAAAAGTGCGTAAAGCATTCAGCATGCAGCTGGCATACAGTAAGTCTCAGTAAGGCTCAATAAATACTAGTGATAAATGTCCTTATCCCCTCTTGCCACCCCTTCCACCTGGGCCAGACTTCTCTCGACAGGAAATAGCAGACTCAGAACCCTCCTAATAAAACTAAGGCAGAGCAAGATGCATAGAGAGGTTCAGGAACAGGCCCAGCCTAGCCCAGTATGTCCAAGTAGGGAAACGAGCTCAGACCTTGGGACCCTAAGTCAGACCTTCACATTCCCCTTGGAGAGCTTGAGTAATGGGCATTCTGAGCCAACGGACACAGGAAATTCAGAATAAAGCCCATTCAGATACCCAATTTAGACTGAACTGTGGATGCAGTGGACACATGGGGCACCTGTTTTCTTGCTGGCCTGGCTGGATGTCTGGGGATGGGGGCAGCTCATCCAAGAAAGCCAGGCTGACAGACTTGGGTGATAGTGATGGAGCGTCAGCATCTCCCCTCCACCTCCAACTGTGACAGCGTATAGAGGGGCCTGTGACAGTGTGGCTCACCAGGGCCAGCGGGTCAGGATCCCTGTCCATGAGCTATGGAGATCTTGGACATAAGCAGCCTGACTGACGGCTGGACACGGACTCTGCTACTCATGGATGCGTAAGCCAAGGCAAGGCTGCTGGCTTCTCTGGACCTCCCTTCCTCATTTGGCAAATGAAAGGGACAACCCTCCCCTCCCCACCAACCTACTTCCTGGGTACTTGGAGGTGCCAGTGAGAACCTCTGGAAGCACACAGTACACAAAGGTTGTGTGAATCTTAAGCTCAAGTCCCAGTTGGCCTGCCATGTGGACTCCACAGGAAGGACCATGCTCCATACTGTGTATGCACCAACAGGCCACCCCACAATGCCACCCTACACCTGGCAATCTCTTCTACTACCCTACCCCACCTCTTCATCCCTGCTCCAGTCCTTCCAGGAGAGCCCAGCAGCACTAGTCCCTGCCCCTCCAGACATACACACTCAAAGTTCCTCCAGATTCTGTTCCATCGGGTCCTCATGGGAAGGGACCATGGCCTTTTCTTCTCCCTCCATCTCCATGAGAGTCTGAGCCCAAGGCAGGCGGAGGCAGCCCTGGGGAATGAGTTCAGAGCAAGAGGGGATGATAGGTCCTCATGGGAAGGGACCATGGCCTTTTCTTCTCCCTCCATCTCCATGCGGGTCTGAGCCCAAGGCAGGCGGAGGCAGCCCTGGGGAATGAGTTCAGAGCAAGAGGGGATGATCCACCTTCCTCTGCAGTTCCCTCTCATCTTCCCAGACCAGCTGTCAGGTCACCTCCTCTGCAATGCCCTCCAGGGAAGACCCTGTCTAAGTCAGATAAGCCAGAGCAGTCTCTCAATGAAAAATTACATATTGGTGGAACTGTTTACTCTTATTGTCTGTCTCACTATCCCAACCCCACCTGATCTGTAAGCTCCCTGAAGGCAGGGACCCAGCATTAGCATAAGGCAGACTTAGAAATATCCATCCAGAGAATGAATGAAATCAGGAAGTACCTACCCATCCGGTGAACGAATGAGTGAAATTTAAGATGCATACCCAGAATCGTGACTCAGATCTGTGTGCAAATCCTAAACATATACTTTCTTCCTCTGCAAAACAGGGATAATCATCACTGTACCCACCTCANATCCTAAACATATACTTTCTTCCTCTGCAAAACAGGGATAATCATCACTGTACCCACCTCATAGGGTTGCTATAAACTTTTTTTGGGTTTTTTGTTTGTTTGTTTGTTTGTTTTTTCTGGCGGCTGGCTGATAAGGGATCCGAACCCTTGACCTTGGTGTTATCGGCCCCACGCTCTAACCAGGTGAGCCTATCGGCCAGCCCTTGCTGTGAAGCTTGAGTGAATGAACGAGTGAGTGTGAAGTGATCAGACCAATCCCGAGCACCTAGGAAGTACGCAATGAATGACATTTATTTTTATTATTATATACTTGTGGATGGCCCGTGCTGCTGTCCACTGCCCTCCCCAGCCCCGCCCCAAAGCCGAGGGCCAATCAGCGCTCAAGTGCCCCAAAGGCTCCTCCAAGGCGCACATCTGGCCAGCTGGGCCGGCGGCCCTCCACCCTCAGCCCACCATCCTCTGCAGGGAGCCAGCGTCTGTTAGTCTGGAGGAAGGGACATGGTTACCAGGTAGGCAACCAACAGCGTCTGCCAGTGTGCTGTTGCATGAGCCACCCCACCTTCTAGGTTAGGTTCCACTCTGTAGACAGAGAAATCAAAGCTCAGTAAGGTTGACATTCTTCTCCAAGATCACACAGCTACTGAGTGACATTCAGTCTCCTGATGCATAGTATAAATGTTTTACAAACCACTGACTTGAACTTGATTGTTGAGGCACTTCTATGACATTGCTTTTAAAGCACTAACATTGCTTCATAAAGCATATTTATGACAACTACTTAAAAATCCTTGTAATGCCAATATCTGAAGCATCTTAGTATTGCCATCCATTGATTAGGCTTTTCTCATCTGAGTCGTTTTCCTGGTTCTTGGTACGATGAGTGATGGTGTATGGTGTCCTTGTCACTTTGGTTATTATGTTAGGAGATCTGATCCTAGCCAAATCTTCTATTTTAGCAAACAGTCGCCTTGTCTAAGTTTAGGTGTAGGCTCTGGCCTGCTCTTGTGGGCTTCACTTCCCACGGCAGTTTTGTCCTCTGAGCCCTTGCCGTGTGACTCAGGTCTGCTTCATCCTTCTAGTGCTGCTGGAGCTCCCGCTCAGTCCCTACCGGTGTTGCCTGCAGGGGCGGAAGACACTTCTCTGGGCTACCTGCTGTCACTAGTTGACCTTCTAGGGGAGGGGCAGAAGCCACAGCTCCTGGGTCTCCTCGTGCCAGTAGGTGGAGGGTAGGGAGACACATTTGGCTTCACTGCTGCTGCTGCTATTGCAAACACATAGGACCGCCCCTGGTGCCCAGTCGTGGAGCAGGGGATGGGACAGCCCGGAGCCTCACTTATGTCACTGCAACCCACAGATCAGACCGCCTGCTGGGCTTCAGGTTGTTGAGCAGGGCCTGGGGATCTTCTAGGTCTCTGTTGGGCTTCTCCTTTTCTAGTCGTTTGGCCAGAGAAAGAACCTGGTCTAGGGCTTGTTTTAATCTGCCTGTTGGAGATGCTGATGGCAGGTCTCTGGCATCCGGGCGGGAAGAGTCGCGAGGTCCCTTCCCGTGCTTTTCCCTGCCCCCTTCCCCACTGGCCACCCCACCCCCGAATTCTTCCCCCTCTCCGACCCTTGATCTCTTCCCCTCCCGCACCATTTCTCCCTCCCCCTCCTGCCATTCCCGGCCCCTCCCCTCATCCCGCAGGACCCTAATCCTACAGGGCAACTCTGCAGACAGCTCCAGGAGGCCCCAATTCCCACCCCCGGTCCTGGAAATCGCTGCTGTCCCCCACACCTCACCAGCCTCGGGTCCCAGCCCCAGCTTGGAAAAGGGTTGGATTCTGGGCCGGGCCTCTGAGGGAACGGGCTGAGGGAGGCTCCTGGCCTCATTTCCCCATCTGTCAGATGGGAGGTGGAAATGTGGGTCCAGTGCCAGGCGCTGGGAGCATGGCAGGGATCACGGCAGTGGCCACGGGGCTCTGCTGCGTGGTGCTCACAGCCGCAGGTCCAGGGAGGGCCCACCTCCTGAGTCCTCCGTGGTGACTTGTATGGGGTTACATTGAGACATGTCTGCACGTCTGGAGTGGGGGAGGGGAGGGTGCCTCTGAGGTTCCTAGAGCAAGATTGCGACCCAGAGGCGGCCCTTGCCTAGAAACAACCCCATTGAACTGACTCACCGCCCGGGGAAGCCTCCCTCTGAGGCTGGACTGTGCCATAGGAACCAAAGAGGACTGTCCAGTGGCTGGTCCACCCATCATGAGGAGGCAGAGGCTCAGAGAAGGACCCCCACCTCCCACAATAACCCAGCACCTTCAGAGCATCAACAGCAAAGACTTTCAGGCCCCCACCTATGCTCATGACCTCTCTCATCACCATCTGGGCTCAAGTGTCACTTCGAGGATGGCCCTGTCTGGACAGCCTCCCCCACCACTCCCTGCCTATCCCAGGACCTTCATTGCTTAACGGAAATGATGTTATTGACTCATGTACTTGTAGACAGTCCCTCACTCCCACTAGAATAAACTTCCATCAGTTCACAGTTGTAGCCTCAGCACCTTGAACAGTGCCTGGCACATAGTAGGTGCTCAGTAAACATGTGAGATGAATGAATAAACAAATGAACAGCAGCTAATGACAGTAGACCCTAAATGCCTTGAGACCCAAACTGTGCCCCAGATAAGAGGATTCCATGACAAGTGATGAAATAAATTTGGAAATCACAAACGATTAACATCTCTGAGAGTCCCACGTTAGCATTTTAAAGGCTCTGAGATGCCCTGAAGGTTTTAAAAACTTTTAACTCTGTTTAATCCAGTGTTTGCCAAATGCATTTGGCCACAGAAAACATTTTTTTATTTTTTTGTTGGAACATCAACAAAATCCTGGAATACATTTTAAGAAATACCAATATAAACTCACTTCTCACCTTCACAACCACAATTTTATCAATGTTCAACAGAATCTTAGAAAGAAGAAAGGACTTGGTTCTTTCTTTTTACAGCATCAGGGCTAGCACAGTGCTTGGCACATTGTGGGTGCTCCAAAATATCTGAATGAATGGATATAAAGTAAATTCATGAACAAAGTCTACCACCCATGTGCATTCTCTCTGTCCTAGTACCGAGAGCCTGAACCAGGCACGCAATGACAAGAGGCTCTTCCCCCTGGAGGCTGGCACACATGGCCAATCCACACATGCACATGCATACACATGCACACACTTGGGCACACATGTACACATAGATGCACCCCCAGGCACATATGCACATGCACACACCAGTACAAACACACACACTCATAGCACATGCACATACATACCCACGGGCACATATACAGACTCATGTACATACCCACGCATGCACACATGTACGTGCACACACAGACTCACACACACACACACACACACACACCCATTCTGGGGCATACGCCCTTCCACAGAGTCTCTTCCCTCTGCCTGGCCAATGAGCCCCTTGGGATGGGGAGGATGGACAAGAGGGGATGCAAAAGCCTCCTTCACAACCTGGGGTCTCCAAGAGGGGTAGGGTCACCCCAGCAGATGACCATGTTCTCTGGCACTGCATTCTGAACACAAATGTATGGGCAAAAGAGAGAGAATGGCAGAGTCAGGCTGCTCCAAAGTGCGACCCCAGCCCTAGCAAACAACTAACTCTCCTCTGTTTCGCCATTTCAGTTTTACAAAGCTCTTTCTCACCTGAGATTTCATCCTCACACCTCTACTGGGAGTGAAGCACTGTTTCACAAAAAAATAAACTGAGGCTCACTAATAACATGACAAGGATGTGGGGGAGCAGAAGTGGGAGCCCAGATCTGTCTGCTCAGAATCCCACCACATTCCAGAATGTTCCCAAGGGAGGCCCTGGCCCAAGTCTGGGGCAGCAGCAAGATCCTCCAGCTCATTCCTGCCCTTCCCCCAGGCACAATTCTGCCACAAGGTCACTGTATGACCTTGGACATCTGACTTGCCCTCTCTGGGCAAGTCTGACCATCCATATGAGAAGAAAGCTCAGCAGAGGATTCTCTAAGGTCCGTTACTGCTGGTGAAAAAGAAAGCCTGAAGCCCCCACCTAAAGCCGTCAAAAGTGAGTGTCAAGATTAAATGAGATGCTGCCTATAAAGTGCACAGCCCAGTGCCTGTACACAAGGGGAGCTCACTAGATGTTAGCTGCTCTTGATGCTGCGGTTCCATCTTCTGGGGTTCAAATAAAATGCTACCCCCCTTCCAGGCTTTGCCTGATTCCCCCTATCAAAAGGAAGACTCCCAAGTTCTCTCACTCCTCCCCTAGCGCTAAGCCTGCACCTCTATTTTGAGCTGCCCTGTTTGGTCCAATGGTTAGGGAGGGTCTTTTACACCCTCTCCAGACTGTGGGCTCCCTGAGGCAAGGCCCTGCATTTGTCTCTCTCTCTGCATCCTCCTTGGAGCCCAGGCTGAGCCTCACCTGGGTAAGATGCTCAGGATTTAAACAGAAGGATGGATGTGTGGAAGAGAGCAAGGCAGAGAGGGAGGAAGGGGAAAAAAGAGAGACATGACTAAAGGACTGAGAGAAGGAAATGCCCACACCCCCAAACTGCACATTCAGCGCAGTGCCCCTTCCAGAAGAAGAAATAAAAATGGTCTTAAACATACTCAAAATGGTCAACTTCACTAATAATTAAGGAAATGCACATTAAAATAATGTGCAATTTCTTGCCTGCCAGATTGGCAGAAAGTAAAAGAAGGAAAAGAAGGAAGTGGAGAAGAAGGAAGGAAGGAATACAGAGAAAAAAAGAAAACATACGTGGGCAAGGATTAAGGGAAACATGCAATCATATAGCATTATCAAAGAGTATGTAGATATTAAAAGTATGTATCAAAAGTATGTATCAAAGTATTTGTGGTGGGCAATTTGGAAATATCTATCAAATTTTACAAGCAAATACCCTTTAACCCAACAATTCCACTTCTAGGAAGCTAGCCTAAGAAATACTCAAACAAGAACACAAACATTTATAAATGAGATGCTTGCTGCATCACTGTTAATAACAGCAAAAAACTGGAAGCAACTAAATGCCCACCAAGAGAGGATTGTAAATAAATTCTAGTACAGCCATTCTATAGAACTCCTTATGGCTGTTAATGTAGAGTAGATTTAAAACAACCACCACGTGTCTCCTAGACTAATGGTTCTTAACCCTGACTGCGCATTCAAATTACCCAGGAAAAGCTTAAAAAAAAAAAAAACTGACCTAGGGCCCCCCTCAAAGATTCTGGATTATTTGATCTGTGGTGGGGTCCAAGTAATATTATTTCTCTAAGTGACTAAGATGATGCTAAAGTACAACAAAGATTGGAAACTCACTGCTACATAAAAATAGCAAGTAAGAGAAGGTGTAGTCATGATAGGTGTGGAACATGATACTATCTATGTTTAAAATTACACATGTAGGGGTGTATATACATATGTTTTTGTATAAATGCACCATAGAAAAGGTCTGGGAGGAAAGGCAGCCATGGAAAACACTACTTATCTCTGGGAAAGGATTAAATTATCTTTTAAGATATGTAATTTTTTTTTTTCTAATGTGAACATGGAAGTCCAAAGGCAGCATTCTACAGATGGGTGGAGAGCAGGACAGAACTCATTCCTTGTGCCTTTACTCTTGGCCAGCTCGCCTAGCCCAGGGTCCAGGGACTTCTCCAGTCCCTGGAGAAAGAGGAGTTTCTGTTTTCTTTTCCAGCCCCTTAGGCAGTTTATGAAGGGTAGTGATTTTTGACTCAGGCTCTGGAGTTAGACAAGCCCTGGCCTTAAATCCCAGCTCTGCTACTTCTGGCTCTGTGACCTTGGGCAAGGTACATCTGTGCCTCAGTCTGTGCGACTGTGAAACAGATAAATCAGAAATCTGTCAGGAGAATCACGTGGAGGAACAAGTGGGAACAACTGAAGGCAGAGCCTGGCACAGGTGCTTGGTCTTGACTGTCCCTCCAAGTGACCTCCCCAGGGACAGAGCCAGCCGTGCTGGTGGCTCTGGATGAACATATGTGTGGCCTGATCATTCTCCACCCATGTCGTCCCTGGATTAGAGACGCGCCCAGAGAAGCTGCTCCAACAATGTTTAGCAGAACCCCTGGTGCTAAAAGAGACAGGGAGGCCACAGGCTGAGACCAAAGACTCCTCCTCTCCCCAAGTTACCCTCAGACACCTGAGAAGATACCAACATCACTATCAAGCCCTTGATGCTTCTTGTCTGTTGGCTCACCTCAACCTTCAAAAGGGCCAGGGGAGCAAGGGAGGACCCAGCTGCCCTGCTACAGGACTCCCTAGAGCTGCCTCTTCAGATTTATCATTCTGTGGACTGGTCACTTTAAAAAATGACTTGAAAAAAATCTAACAATTTCTTTCTAGCCTATATTATTTTAAAGACACAGTTTCTTGCATTTTCTTCATCTTATGTTCCAAGAATTAAAATCCCAGACCACCTGAGACATGTAGCTAATGCAACTAGTACCATCCCATTTCATAGACTGGGAATGGAAACCCACAGAGGGAACTGTCTTGCCCAAGATCACACAGCACATTTCTTCCAGCCCACTCTCCTCCCCAGGGAGAGCAATAAAGCAATCTCAACTCAGACCTTCAGGGAGAAAGGGTCTTTCTTTTCTATTCTGAGTGACTGCCAGGTTCCCTTGCCAACATGTCCCCTTTTCTCCCTCCTGCCCACTTCTCCCAACCCCACCTCTCACTCCTAGTGCCTTTCTGGGGCAAGCCCTCCCTGAGAGATGAGGAGGGTCCTGAAGGCCACTTAGTGGTGGCTGAACTGCAGAGCCCTGGCCGGCACCGAGTGGTCAAACATGTCCAGTCTGAGCCCTTGCAGCTATGTGGCAGGATGGGGGTGGGGGGCAGAATGGGATTTTACTGAGTCAAACATTATGTTTCATTTGAAATTAGTGTGAAGATCTCATATTGCTTTTATCATTTTAAAAGCAACTTGTTACAAGCCTAGCACAATGCATGACACAAAACCCTTGATAAACAATAACTACAATCTCACAGTACAAAGTACCCTGAGAAGGAAGGGAGAATGGGGACAGCCATTCCCAACCCCAAGGGGCATGAGTGCTCAAGGCGCTCCTGCGTACAACAGCTCACACCTCCTTAACAGGAACAGAGGCTGGTGGAGGTGGAGAGGAGATCAAGAAACCATCCAAGATTGATGCCACATGTGCCCAAGTCCTGCTCAGGCCTTAAAATAGCCTGTGCTCCCTATCAGTTCACCCACCACTCAATCATTCACTCATTCACTTATGAATTCATTTACTCATGATTCCTTCATTTATTCCTCATTGACTTGTTCACCCATTCATATCTACTCCCTCAACAACTTATACATTTACTCATTCATTTGAGAAATCCTTCTTTAAACACAACAACCCGGAAGCCCAGGTATGAGTGAGCATGGGGTCCTGGAAGCCCACCAGGCTGACCACATCCCATACAACGAGACCTTTCCTCTGAGTGAGTTAACACAGGACAAGCTTTGCCATCTCTCAACAGGACTGCTCTGGGGACTGGGGATTAGAGTTACTCTCTGTGGCCCCAGGAGGTGGAACCAGGACCAATGCACCTGAATTACAGAAGGCAGATGCAGCTCAATGTGTGAAATTTAAGCTAAAAATGCACAGATGTGCCACAGAGGTAGTGAGCTCCCTGAGAGTGAAAGTGTGCAAGTCCAGGCTCAATGAAACTCAGGATGCACAAAACACACCCAAAGAAGTTTCAGTGAAGTGACCTCCAAGTTCCTTTCCCACCTGTGGTTTTCAGGATTTTGAGAGGTCAAAGGCAAAAATAGTAAAGGCCTGAATCTTCCCAGCATCCATGTCAGGCCCCTGGCTGGCCACTCTCTCCCTGTCTGGGGCACTGAGGACATGTGCAACGCTCAGTGCTCCCCAGAGAACCCAGCACTCTCTGCAATCTCCACGCCAGGCAATGAAAGCCTACCCCCTCTTTCCATCTGCCCACCTCTGGGAGCCTGCTTTCCTCCCTCACCCTCTCCCTGGGGACCCTTTGGAGCTGGTGAGTGTGTCTCCTCTCCCCAAGTTCAAACCTGCAGCCCCAAGGGTCTAGAGATAAAACCACACCTCTTCTTCAAGAACCAAAAATAAACTCTGTTGCTTGTGGCTTCAAGGTCCTGCAGCCCCCAAACCAAGGAGGTACACCTGCCCAATCTTTCAGCCTGGATGTGGCAGCCACTACCATCATGGCTGCCTTATCCAGCCATGCCCTGCACCCTAACCAAGCCCAGACTGGCTATCACTCTGCCTTCAGGCAGGTAAAATTCAATGCAACAGGAGTTAGGTAAACAGTATGTTTTATTTAATTAGGATCAACAGAAGAGATAAACCTCACAGCGGGATAGGGAATGATGATGCTGCAAAAAATAATTCATGCCCAGGTAATGAAAGGGCAAATTTCAATTACAGAGAAAACAGGGAGAAAAAAAGTTTCATAGCATCTCCAAGGAGGAGGAAAACCGGGTAAGAGTATGCAAAGTCTAAACCTGCAGGCCCACGACGGTCAGCACTCTAAAACTGGAAATCAAGGTAACAAAGTGGCCATTCCAAAACGACTGTCCCTCCCACTCCTCATCCCAAACAAACCAGCCTCAGTGTGCAGGGCTCGGTGAGCCAAGGAGCTGCTGGGGTCCTGGCAGGCAGCTGTGAGGGTCGCAGGAATATTGCCTGCCAAGGCCACTGGGTAAGCTCACATGGTGTCCCCAAGGAGAGAGAACAAGCATTCTAACCCAGAGAGTGATCACCAGATCACTCAACAACTCCCAAGCACCCCTCCTGCCCTTATCCCCAGCACCACTAGCCATGGCCAGGCCCTATTCTTGTGCCATGCCTGGCCTCGTGCAACCGAATCCCACCTTTCTTTTGCACTAGAGCAAGAAAAAGAACCACTAGCTCTTGAGATAGTCGCTTCATTGTCTAAGACTTTGTTTCTTGTGTTCACCCTGGCAAATGGAAGTCTTGAACTGGATGGCCTCCTCTGAAGGTGGTGGGCGGCAGACCCCCAGCCCACAACCACTTGGGTGCTAACTAAACATGAAAAGCCCATGGTGGTGACTATGCCACAACAATGCGTATGGACTTAATGCCCCCTTTAAAATAATTCAGATGGTAAACTTTATGTTATATATATTTTACCACAATTTTTTAAAGGGAAGGAGACACAAATTTTACCACAATCTTTTAATATGTTTTTTTTCAGCTGGTGGGTATGGGGATCTGAACCCTTCACCTTAGTGTTATAACACCATGCTGTAACCAACTGAGCTAACCAAACAGCCTGGATGAAAAATTCTCAGCCCCTCCTCAGACCAGCCTGGCGAGCATCTCCAGAATCTGGCCCAGGAATCTGTGATTTTAACCAGCTTTACTGTAAGTGACAGTGATAACACTTCAGCTGGGGACCCACTCACCTGTACAAAGCCACTCTCTCCCCAGACCAAGGCTTGCCTTTCCTTCCTCAGCCTAAGGCCTTGAACTACCTCAATCCATACTTCTTGTGCCAATGAATATTCAAAACGATAAATTCTCCAAGTTTCATAGCCTGAGCAAATACTTGTATTTATGTATTCTCCCTCCCAAATGAACCCTCAGCCTCAAAGAACACAACGGGTACAACCGATACCCCTCTCCCCCAGCCCCTAACCCCTGGTCCTTAGGTGACATCAGCCCAGCACCCCCATTATCTACGAGAGGGAAATTGCTGTTAAATTAGTGAGCACATCCACAGAGCCCCATTTTATATCCCAATTCAGAAGATGACATGAACATCTGCTTTCACTTCAAGACATTAATTTTCAATTATTGGAGAAAAACAAAATTAGTCCTGACAAATTGCTGGCGAATACAGGCTCTTGTCTGGTGGTTCATAATAATAACTTTGGGGGCCCACAATTAGTGTCCTCGGACAGAGTCTCCTGATGGATCCCCGTCATTTGGAGTCAGCGGCAGCAGCGCACCCGCTCGCACCACGTTCTGTCGGGCAGGATGAGATGCTCTGGCAAGCGGCTGCTCTCAGGTAACTGCCTCTTCCGTGACCACGTTTAGAGAACCAAGGAACTTAGGTTTTTCTCTTTCTGGAGAAGGCAGGGATGGAGGGGCAGAGGGGTTTAAATAAAAAACATCCACCATAACCACTTTCAGCTTGGGACATTTCAAGACATTCCTCCCTTTCAGTAGCAAGATGTCACACCCTTACACCTGAATGCAAATCACTCCTGAGTCCAAGTGTCTCCAGTAAAGGTACACTGTGGCCACCTTATAAGATCACCTTATAATTTGAGTTTGCCATCTGCAATGGGAGAAGAGATTACATGGTTCTCTTACGAGACCCCTTCTATCCCTGACATAATGTCATCTAGGATTCTAAATCCAAAACTCAATGGTCCCAGGCTCTGAGATCTGAATGCTTATAAATCTGTAACAAAAAAAAAAAACTGTTTGCGAGGGCCCCATCAATCCAGGAGCCTGTTTCAGCCCGGGTTGCAGTCTCCAGGAAAAAAAAAAAAGAAAGAAAGAAAACTCTGAACTTGCCAACCTTAATGACCTCAAATCCAGAGAACAACTCACTTGATAAGAGATTATCAACACTGTAATCTCGTTTGATGGGTTTTTTATGTATCTTGGCTGCTGTAGTCACTATATCAATAAAAAGCCTCTGAAATGTGAATGAGTAGAAGAATTCAGAGATAATGATGTGGCAATCTTTGAATTTGACTTGTCACAATTGAAACCAGAGTGTGTTTGCCTAGCTAACATGTTCAGACTCTTGGGGGGGGTTGAGCGGGCATGAGGGAGGGGAGGTAACCAGAGTGAGGGAGGTTAAAAAAGAAAGAAACAAAACAAAACAACAACAACAAAGGAAAATTATATCTTTAAGAAGAGAATGAAAGACATTGCTACTTCCAAAGTCAACTCAGTAACTGAGCTCCGACATTGTGTAATTGACTTTGCAAGTAGAACAGCAGCAACGTAACAAAGAAAATGTCAGTGTTTTCACAGCACTAATCTATAACGCTGGGAGGCCCTCCCGCTGTCAGCCAGGGCTGACAATACAATAGCTTTCAAAGGGATATTACCATCATGCTTTTATTCCTGACATCAGTCAAGACAAAGAGAATCCTTTTCACAAGACATTAAAAATCAAACCTTTGTACAAGAAGATAGGTAAAACAGCATTCTCCTTAGACAGCCACACAGAGCAATCAGCTAATTGGTGCTCCTTGAAAGCAGTAAAGTATTTTTATTTACTAAGTGTACAACCCCAATCGTTGGCTGCCTCCGATCCTGGCAGGTAAGCTATGAATCAAAAGTTTCCATCATTATTTCCCCCCTCACTTTACTCTACCTTGCCCACAGCAGGCTAAGGGAGCTGACAGACAGCGCGGAAAACTTCAAGTGGGATATAACCAATCCAGGCTTAATTAGTCCATTTTGGTGCAAAACTACTCTGATTACCGACTAACATGGCTATGCACAAAATGCCTTGCAAGCTGACAGGAATTTGCAGAAATTGTCAAATTCACCAACCAAGGTATATCTCAGTTTCCCCAGCTACACACAGTAATGGGGTGCCCACCAACAGTTTCCAAGGTATTCTTCTTTTATATTACCCTACTGCCATACATATGAAGGAACCCTGATATCTACCGTAAATGTTTTCAAGACATGAAGATAATACACTTTGCAAACACCAGTGTATCAGGGACAACACAAGGTTGGGTTTGCTTCAGCCAGTTTAGGAAAGGCAAGACCACCTTAACCTCTGCCAAACAAAGAGTTAACTAAACCCGGCCACCCACCTACCTTGAGGAAACAACAGGCCATCAGGAAATCTAGCCATCCTCTGCTTGCTTACTATCAAGGCAGTTTTAGATGCCTGCACATCAGAAGCTGGGGACAGAGTGAGGGAGAAAACTGCAGATCAAAAAGCAGGAAATTAGAGGGGCTAATGTTCCAAAGAGCTCATTACACACTGTCCAAGCCACCAAAGTCCAACAGTCACCAGCCTTCCAAAGGGCCCAAGATGCTATGTCCCCACACCTATTCAGGGCTTGAATGGAGGCACTCGTCTAGGTGGCCCAAAGTCCCAGATTACTTGAGAAGGAAGAGTAGAGAGAACTCACCTCCAGGAGGAGGTCTCTCTGAAACTGAAAGCCTAAGATGTTTTGTGACTTGCCCCTCTGGTACCCAACAGACGCATCTGCCAAAAATATGCAACTGAATCCAGTCACTCACGGACAGAGATATTACTCTAAGCATCTGCAGCAGAAAGGGAGGTTTTTACTTTTCAGACATAACTGAACAGTGTTGTTTATTTTTAAACAGTATTTGAACAACAGGTGCTATTCTCAGTGCAAAGTGGGCAGAAATTTTAACCGAAGAGAGAATGGTCCCAACACTGCCTTAAAAAATCATAATCTCCCACCATCACAACCTAAATCAGCCTTTTTCAAAGAGCCAGGCAGCATGTCTGCACCATCAGCCTCAGTGGTGGGTTCCTTTGGTTTACACATCCAAATGAACAGTTAAGAGAAATCAATGCATCTAATTGCCAGACTATTAAATCCTACATCAGGGGAAGAATTCCACAGCCACCAGCTTAAGAGTTGGCTACTGATATAGCAATTATTGCAACTTTCTATTAGACTGAATCAGATCCCTGGCCTTCGTCTCCAGCTAGGAACGCTGTACTCAAAGACGCTGTTCTCCAGTTTTCTGCTTTCTTGGTTCTCCCTCCTCCTCCTCTGTTAACACGCTGTAGCATGCCACAACATTTCCAGGGCTGGCTGGTTCTACTGAATTACTTTATGACTGTAAAGTCACTGGCATTTTGCACCTTTCATTATTAATGCACACTAGGCACCTTATGGTTAAACGTTTAGCAGGATTCTCCTGCCAGAGGCAGGTAGTTATCTTATTTTATTGCTTATTAAGTTTTTGCAAGGAAACAGGTGTAAGAATCTAAACAGCAATTACTGGACATAAAGAATGTTTTCTAGAATGAAACAGGCCTTTCCAAAGGTGAAAATCGGTAACTTAATTGGGGGGGGGAATTAAATATTAGGATTAAATGTCAGTTACCCCAATCGACATAGAAAGCTAAAGAACTTACAAAGGATTTGTTTTGCCCTTCCTACAAGATCATGTACATTTAGCCAAACAAATCTCAACAATTTACACTTGTATGTGGTCTCAGCTGAATCAAGAAACCTGTAACCTCAGAACGCCTCTATTTATTACATCTCAATTATTTCCATGGAAACACGCACAATGGCAAACTACACTGTTCCCAAGTCCCTAGACCACCAAATTTATAAAATGGACTTTGGCAGAGCTACAGGCTGGCAGGAGAGGAAGACAAAGAAGCAGGGGAGTGCAGAGAAGTCACTGGGGGTAGTTTTGGATGTTGGGGGGGTACATGGACATAGCCTGAGTGGTAATTAATATTAAGAACTGTAATTAATAAGCAGTTGCTAGATGGAGAAAATCAACAGTATTAAAATTATCCAAAAGTTTTAAGCTGAGGCTGGGAAAAAGATGTATTCATTTTCCATATAAATGAAGAGGCTGTTGCGTGAACCAGAGGCAGCCTCAGGGTGAAGGGAGACAGGCCTCCTAATGGTGAGTGACAGAGAGAACTGCAGAGGTGATCATTACCAAACCACCTGATATTATCAGTGAGCCTGATGAGAACAGCCTGAGAGAATGCGACCAAAATTATCAAGGGGAACGAATCATTGCAACTACCACACCGCACCACCAGGAAACAAAAACAGGGAGAAGGGTATAGGGAAGGAAAATCAGTCCAAAAATGTGACTTTTGTAACATTCATGGGTTTATTGTTTTTTTGTTTTTTTTACAAAATCATAAGGCTTTGGAAACCAGTGAAGCTATTACCCCCACTGCCCTATTGCCCTAGCCCCCTTCACTGTTTGCTAGGTGTCTCCCCTGTAAGCTGGGTTTTCCAAAGAAGAACATACATCCCCAGGGGACAAGTGACCCCACTCCAGAAGGGAGGTTGTGTCCATGAGTGGGGAGTGAGACTCCCCTCCCCCAGGCGTGTTTGATTTTTCAAAGAAGCAATGCCTGTGATTTCAAATCACATTTTCTGAGCATCCATTCGAAATGTTATATTTCTGTCTTTCCTTCCTGCTATGGGCTTTTGCATTTCCGAGATCAATTACGAATTATGGTCAAGCAACTTTCGCAGCAGAATGCATGCGGCTGGGGAAGTCCACAATTTCTCTACATTAGCCCTGACACACAGCAGTAGAGGCAAAATAAAATAAAATTTAAAAGACACTGCTGTTCCTAAAGAAGCACCTTCAAGCATCTTTAAAGATGAAGACCTTGTCGTTTCAAATACCTGGTGTGGAGCTGTCCACACTCAAGCGCACACTTCTGAATATTGCTTGAGAGAAGGGGGGTAGTTCTTGAAAAGCAATAAATTCATCACCTGCTGGAACTCTTATCTATTTAAATTATCTTTTCTCTTAATTCCTCCCTTGATAAGTGGCCATGCCTCCACCCTATTCACCCCAGTAAACTGAATAAAAGGCAAAATGGTAAGAGACAAGGGTTGTAGCTGAAAATGCAAAGAGCCATGGGGAGACACCAGGGGGTCTCAGACAGCAAGGGCGGAAAGAGGCACTGTGTGGTTGATATTTACAACACTTCCCAAAATGCCTTCACTGGTCTTCTTCTCGCTTTGCTGTCTTCCCCCATCAATCTGCTTGAATTGTCTGCTACACATACACACATATACATTTACAGACACACTCTCACTAAAAATCATTTCAAGGCTCATTTCATGAAAGGCTGAAGACCAATTCTTGAGTCTTTCTCAGAGATCCAAAGAATGGTTTTAGAACTCGGTTCAAGCAACTCTGAAACACCCACCCATCTGTCCACTGCAAACTGCTCTACCTTTGCTTCTGGAGTATCGCCTTTATAAAAGAAAAGAGGTGTGCAGACATGCATCAGGATTAAAGGTAAGCGAGCTCTGCATCTTTATGGAAGATCTGCTCCTATACGTAGGTTCAACCCAAAAGCAACTGCCCGAGTTAAATCAAACTAAATAAAAAGCCAGAAATTCCAATTCTACATTCTCTTCTGGGCCACCTTAAGTGGCTCTTGAAGGAGTGAGCAGTGAGCCAGAGAAAGAGAAAAGAAATCAAATATTATCTCAAGCCGAGGAGCCCTTCTATTCAGCAAAAGGAGAAACATCTACCCCTCTTCCCTGTCCTCTTCTTGGAGTCTCTCTTCTGGATTCCTTGTCCCCCACCAGATCACCCTCTGACCCCTCAATTCTGTGGAGCAGGCCAGGCTATCCCGAATCTGCATACCAGCCAGGGTGAGGGGAACAAGACCAACTCCTCTCAAAGAAAAACAGGAGGGCTCAGGCCAGTTGCTCAGAGTTAGGACTGAGTTGGCCTCCTTCTAAGATAACAGGGAGGTCTCTACTGGGCCGGGTGGTCCCGGCTCTCCTAGGACTTTAAGATGAGAGATAACGGGTGTCTCACGACTCTCCTCGCTAGATTCCTTCCCAGCTATTCCAGCCAGGAGCAAGGCTGGCAGGAAGGGAGAGGGGCCCCAGCGCCTTCCCGCGCAGGCCTCCAGGAAATGAACTTTTCAGAGCAGAACTGGGCTAGGGACAGAGGTCATCAGGGGAGTTGGGAGAGGACAAGGGCCTAGGGACTTTTGGCTCCACAGACATAACCGCTCTCCGCCTGTCCCTCCTCAAACATCTCCCGGCACAGCCGGGCAGCCAAACAGCCAGGCACCCACCCGAGGAGCTGGAATCGGGACAAAGCAGCAGGCAAGGCCTGAAGAGGCCAGGCTGTGGGGAGAGAAGGGCAGGGGAGAGGCCCAGTGGCCTGCGCGCGGCCTCTCCCTGGGGCCTCTGCTCTCCAGGGGCCCCCTCCGAGGGGGCCCAAGGTGGAAATAGAAAGCAAAGCATGGAGACGATGGGGGGTGCGTACGTGTGTGTGCGTGTGTGTATCTATCCGTATCTCCTCACAAACGTGCGCACCCCGGGGACCCGACACAGGAAGCCGGCGTGGGTGTGGAGGGTGCGGGTGCCGGGGTCGAGTGCGGGCGCCCTCCGCGAAAGGGCGCGCACGGCGGCCGCTGAGCTCCCCTGGGGACCCGCATCCTGCCGGCGCGGCTCAGACAATGAACTCCTGGCGGAGGCTCCCTGCCCGGTTGGCTTCGGTGGAGGAGGCAGGAAGTGCGGGGGCCCGGACCGGGAGCGCGGCCTG
>NW_007732299.1:138103-160184 GCF_000696425.1 Galeopterus variegatus | reverse complement strand
TTCTTTAAATAGAAAGATGCATATTCACAAGTGGTTTTTACGAATTTATGTTGACTGTAAGAATTCAGATTCACAATCTTAGAAAAAGAAAAAAGAGGACTGGTATTGACAGAAAGCCAAAAGTAACCCTTTTTACCATTTTAAGGCAGTCAGCTGATATTGTTGGTTACACACAAGCCATAACAGTTGAGTAGCAGAAGGGCCACATTTGGATCAGCTGTGCTGCATTCCACACGTCTTTGGACAATAATTGTAATGTGTTGGGGGGAAATATCAATTTAAAGGTCAAGTGCTTTCAACAAAAGGTGATTATTCAGCATTTCATACATTGAACCAAAGCACACACCAAGATTCACTGTATCACTGTCTTTTGTACAGCACATGTATGCTGAGAAATGTTTCGCTTAATTATATGATTATCTGTCTTTGGGGAGGATATGTGAGCATGAATGGGAACTGCCAAGAGAGGTACATTGCTTTACTTCTGATCCTTAATCTATATCTATAGCCATTACAGGTTACAAGTTGACTTTTAAAACAAATATCTAAAATATAAATTACTTTTACAATGCAAAGTGGGCGTTTGGGTGTAAAAGAGCTCCTTGAGCTGAAAAATGGACACATTACATGAGTAGGGCTCCAGGCTAACATCATTTCTCTTTTCTTCCTCTGATTTTTAGTAATCAACCAGGCTAGAAGGGGGCTGGGGGAGACCCAGTCTCCTAATTAACCAAGATGGGGAGAAAGGCCATGCAGTTAACCTTTGTAAGTGAATCACCAAGGTAATAATAGAAAACTCTTTTCTTCCTCTGATTTTTAGTAATCAACCAGGCTAGAAGGGGGCTGGGGGCGACCCAGCCTCCTAATTAACCAGGATGGGGAGAAAGGCCATGCAGTTAACCTTTGTAAGTGAATCACCAAGGTAATAATAGAAAAGAAGACCACTTTGCAGTGAATCAGAATTCTACGAAAATCTCATGGAGATTACAGGTACCGTGAGAGCCAAAAGATTAGAGAGGTAAAGCCTATGTAGCCAAACTCCATTAATCTCTTTGTGTGTTTTCCTCATTCCTCTGGGGTTTGTTGTTTAGAGGGTGTTCAGTGTTCAGGAGAAAGTTGAGACTGTAATGCTGGTGTGAGCTAAAATTAGCCAAGAAGCTGGGTTTAGCTGCAGCCACATATGAGGCAGGTGGTAAAGATGCGAGGAGGTGCGAACAGTTCTTCCTTCCCAGATCCAGTTCCAAATGATGCCTTTGGCAAACTATTTCAATGGTCTCCTCATTTGGGGGCTAACTCAGCTTTAACTCTGTATTTTATAACAGTAAATTGTGAGGTAGTTACAGAGGACAGAAAAAGGGAAACAAAACATTGGACAACTCTGTAAACTTTGTCTCTTGACTGAGGGGTTCCAATGGGATGAAGAAGAAAACTGAAGAAAAGTGCATTACTTCTACTTGCAAGGACATCTGATGACTTTGAACATCATGTTCAGGATCAGTTCCTAACATGTAAATTAACCCCATCCACCCCCCCACTGTTCTTCACGGAATGAAAATAATATATGCATATGATTCTATAAGTCAAATTCACCTAATTGATTCCTTTTCCCCATGAACTTGCTCACAAATGTAACATTTTTGGAGAGGGATAATTTGCCAAGGATCAGGAAAATCTCCTCACAGAGCTGAAAATATTTTTACGATCCAAAGATGAGCACCAGAGACAGTGGAGTAATTCATTCTGTAAAGATTGCCAAGAAAGCCGTGGTTTGAAATCCCTGTGCCTGTGATTACATCATGCCAGGTGAGGCATCCACCTTTAGAAACAATAGGTAGACGTTTGCTCTTCTCGAACTCTGCTGTCTGGTTTCAAAGAGCTTTTTATTTTTTGCCTCTCTTGGCTCTGAGTGGCTGCAACACATGGTAAATCTTTAACTTCAAGTGTCCTTCTGTGGTGACCAACTAAAATATTAGCAAAATAAATGTTTTATGGGAAAATGTTGGCAGGAACCCCAACAGAAACAGGTGGTATTGGGTTATTTCAATATAATGTAATGATACAGCCAGGTTTCCATCTGGACAGCATGTGGTTGGGTCTGCTCAGAGAGTATCAAAGAGCGTGAGTATGCACTGGGGAAGCCTGCGGTGCACGAGTGTGCAGCTAGATGGCTACTTTACAAAATAATAGTCTGGCTTTTGGGTCCTCTGGGTTAAATATTTTTACTGTCAAAATCTGAATTTCTTCATAAAATATTAAAGGCGAAGCAAACCTCTGACATGCAGTACTGAACGGCGTAATTATAAGGCAGTTCCTGGAAACCAATGAAAGTATGCATTAAAGCGAGGCGTTTATTATAAAAGAGTTCATTACCCTTGGAAGCGAAGACATGCGTTAGAGGGAGCCTCGGAACAGAGAAGCATTTTTAGCAAGGCTCACTATACTGTGAAAAAAGGCTTAACCTTGCTGGGAAGAATACAGTTAGGAAATAGAGAAGGGGATTAGTTGACTGCTAAAGGCTTGATCGTGATCCAAAGCTGAAGAGATGTATCCTTAATTTACCACCAGGGAAGAGTCTTTCTCCCTCTTCCATAAAATTCCTGCTCCAGGCACTTCGAAACACGTGGAATTAGAAACACTTGGAACATTTGGTTTTGCACTCAGCTCTGCTTACTGTATACTCATGCTAAGCTTGACAATAAGCTCTTGGCTCAATAACTGCCTATGTATATCCCAAAGAGGGGCATCAAATTATGGCTATGTGCAGAGGCAGGTCCTCTGCAGAGGCGGAGAGACCACGCTCCCTGTCTCTCTCCCTGTAGCCAGAGGAAGAGGACTGGAATATTGCACACTGGGAGTAAGCGATTTTGAACTGGCTTACAATCTTCTTGATGCTGACTGGAAGACCCAGGAAGTCATGGGCACCATCTGCCGAAATGAAGGAGACACTTGGACCCCAGGGTACTTGGCCAGGAAAGTTTGGCTTCTAAAGAATTCTTTGCAGCCACTAATTGATAGTACAGCAGACATAGAGACACTAAAAACAAAGGCCTAGATAAATAATCTAAGGGCTGATGGATAAAAATGATGGAGCAGGGAAGGTTCAGAAAGAAGTAATGAAATCAAAGCACTTAATTATAATGCAGTCATGTGACTGATACTCAGAGCAGGCCTGCATTTGTGAAGCCCTCACCTGTTACTCAAGAGTGGGTGGCCCTACAGTACCTGCTGCATTTTTCTAGACCAGTGGAGAGAAACAGAGGAGATGGTATGATGAGAAGCCTGGAAACCCCGGAATCTGATTCTTTTAACTATTATTGGGCTGGGCTGAGGCCAAGGAGAGAATGGTGCCATAGAAGATAAGGCAAGTTGTAGTGTGGGCACTGGGTGACTTGGGAAAATAATTTTCTCTATCTGGAGCAAATCTGACTTGAAATAGCCTTCCAAAATGTATTGGGGTCGCTATTGAATGCACTATAGGACTTTGGTCCTGTGGGGTTCTAAAAGGTGGTAGCAGACACAATCTTCTGAATAGAGAAGTTTATGATTTAATGGGAGAGAATGGATACCCAGAGAGGAACTGGTATTAAAGATACCCAAGGGCAGACATTCTGGAATTTAAGCTACCCAAGGGCAAAGACTTCATTTTACCCCCTTCATATGGCAAATAGTAGATACTAAAATAAACGCTGAACTAGACTAGAAGACAGATAGGATCTGACCGTGTGTCTTAGAAGTTGTGCCTAACTCCAAATACTGGGTTCTTCCCAATATATAACAAGCTGCCTTCTCCTTCCATGCTAAGGAAATGTTAGAGTGAATGTAATGATTTAAGAGAGAGGTGGGGAACTTTGCAACAGAGACCTGATTGATGCCTCAGAGTTAGCAGCTTGGTTTTTCAGCCAGGTAGCATTTTTGTCAGTTCTTAGAAATCATCTGAGATTGGGACAGTTGGATAAATTAATCGCACAACTATAAAAATATGCCTCAGAGTTAGCAGCTTGGCTTTTCAGCCAGGTAGCATTTTTGCCAGTTCTTAGAAATCATCTGAGATTGGGACAGTTGGATAAATTAATCGCACAACTATAAAAACTCTCTGAGTATCTTACCCTTTAGTTCTTTCCTCTACTTCCCTTTTCTCCTGAATTCCAAACTGTTAGGTTCTTTAAGTATAACAACACTAGTTCTTCCTTAAGGGAAAATAAATACTTTAAGCCATCAAGTAAAGCAAGTGGTCTTCTGTGAGTTAAGCAGGAGGTTGGAGAAGAGCCTGGGGTCTGCAGGTGGGGAGAGCAATGGTGTTGACCTGGGGGTATGGATTTCTCTTTTTGCTGCTGATGGCCTGTAGTGGCTTATACTGATAGGAGGAGGTGAAAGGGAGGTCCAGGAGCTTTGCGGAGAAATGCAGTGACCCTGAGTCCCCTCAAATTGTGGCTGGGCTCTATAGGGTATGGTTGAAGTGAGGAAGGTGACCTCACTAGTTTCAGGCTACTAGGGAAATTGTCCAGATTATTCTTTAATGTGGCAGTGACAACAAGTCAGATGCAGATGTAGAATTTGGGTGGTCATTCTGAGAACTAATTGAAAATGTTGCTAATGCCTAATATTTATTAAGCATTTACTATGTTTGTGTAAGACCCTATGCTAAGTGCTGTGCAGGTGAGAAAATTGAAGCTTGAGTAAACTGCTGTGCAGCTGAGAAAATTGAAGGTTGAGTAACTGGTCCAAGTTCATAGACGTAGGAGGGTTTAAATCAGGTTTGTCTGACTCCAAAATTCAAGCCCTTAACCATTACGCCATAAAATTACAGCCCCAATATAGTGCTTTATAGATAAGAAAGTTGTGACTGTATATCATATCAGTGGCATATGCTGGGGATCATGGTCAACCATTTAGAAAAGATCAGAGGATCCCTTTCTCATGCTATGGCAAAATAAATTTTAGATAGATTAAATGTGTAGGTTAGTAACAAAAGCAAAATGCAAACAAATAGATGTAATGGGAGAAAATATTGGCAAATATAATAAATGATAACTTGAGGAAGAGAAAGTCTTTATAAAAAGAATCTAAAGAATGAGGAAAGAAAGATAGATTTGGCTCCAAAAACCTAAAATTTCTGTAAGTCAAATCTATGAGGGAATTTTAAAGACAAACAACTAGGAAAAACATATATATAATCTCTATGTCTGCTAAATAGTGCATACCCCTAATGCATTCAACATTCTTACTAATCAAATAGAGACTAATATTCTAAGAGAAAAGTAGATAAAAGCCATGAATAAATCACAAAAAATAAATACGAATGGACAATAAACAAATGAAAACAGGTTCGACCTCACTAGCAATGAAAGAAACTAGATTTTAATTGATATTCCTTTTTTTCTGTTTGTTTATTATATTGGTAAAGAGAGAAAAAATAATACAAAGTTGGTGAGGACATAGGGTAACTGATTATACATTAGGGGCGTTTTCATATATCACTAGTAGAGTGTGACTGGTATGACTTATCTGTAGGACAATTTGCCAACATGTACCAGCCTCTTAAATTTGTTTACACCTTTTGTCACAACAATTTTATATCTAGTAATTTGTCCCAGAAAATATGAATGTGAATAATGACTTACCTTTAAGGACAAGCACTGAAGCAACGTTTCTAATGGTAAAAAATTAGAAACACCTGAGTACTCAATAATAGAAGATTGGCTAAAGTACACATATTTGATGGAATATCATCCAGTCACTCAAAATAACTTCGTAGAAGAAGAGTTAATGCCATGGAAAAATGTTCAGTATGTATTTCTTAGTGAAAAAGTGGGCTACAAAACATTTTTATACATTTTTTTCTAAAACTACATTTTTTTTTCTAAAAACTACATGTTTACACCATTTATACAATGCCTTGAAAAAGGACACCAAAATATTAATAGGGTCTAGGATCTAACTCTGTCATTAAGGGGAATTTTTTTTTCCTTTTTGGTATGTTTTTCTGTAATTTTCAAATAATAATAATATATAATTGGTAATCCAGAAAAAAATGGTACTTAAAAGTGGACTGCCTATAGTTATGTAGGACATGGCGTATTTGTATGTGTGGGAAGAGGGTCAAAGATCATGTGCCGGAAAATATATCATTTGAAATTGTTGCTGTTATTTTTGAGCATATTATCGAGCATAATATTACAGTTTTGAAAAATCCAGTGTCTTCTGAGAAACATATAAGATCTAAGATCTAAGATGCATATAGAAGAAATTCTACTTTTAAATTTCCAAGTAAAGGCAGGGAACTATTAATATACTGAGCACATTAATATCAAGAACTAGACAGCAAAATGTTAACCTGACCTGGAAATGGACTCAGCCCTGAAAGCAGAAGTTAGCTGGGTTCTTGTCACACATTTCAGTGTGAGTTGGACTGAGAGGCCTTCTCTTATATTCAATATTTCAGGCCTCAAGTCCCTCTCGAACCTATTTAATCACTAATTGAGGAAATTTAGGACTAGAATTAGGCAATTAACATACATGTATATATATTAGTATGAGTGGTCTTCAAAAAGTTTATGGAAAGATTCATATTATCTTTTAATTTCATTTTCCATGAAATTTTGACCATATATATGTACATAGTGACTATATATATAGTGTGTATGTGTGCACGTGCATGTGCATTTGTTAATATATTTGAGGACATGGGCATTGTAAGCCTTTTGTTTTATGCTTTTGAATGGAAGTCTCTTGCTTTGATTAGTTAATGCTCTAATTTAGGTTGAATTTATCAGCTTTGTTCATGATTACTTTTTCAAAAGAGTTTAAATTAGCTATTTAATGAAGAAATCTATTTTGCTGTGCAAATTCATGTCTCGTTAAATTCCGGCTGGAGACTGTTGAAGGCAGGATTGGAATTCTTTGCTAGTTGTCTACTTAATCCCAGTAATTGTCATGTGGTGTTCTGGAGCTAAGAAGTGAGTTCAGAACCCTGATCTTTCAGGGTGTGCTCTAGATACCAAATATAGTGTTTAAGCTGTTACCTGTGCTGGGGAAAGGATTGCTAGGTAGCTGGCAGAGTTCGTTTAACATAGTCTTGTATGATCATTGGAGAATTCAGAGAAGCTAATGTCCTCTTTGCCTTTCCCTGCTACCAAGTGTTTTTCTGACAGTGTCTTTATTTTGTGCTTGTACTTTTCTGTTAAATACCAATCTGTGTTCAAAGGTACCATCTCCTCTAGTCAAATGAAGGCATCTTAAATTTTATCTCGATATAAATAATTCCACCCAGCTATTGCGTCTGCCCATGTGAAAAATCACAGTTATTCTTTTATCAGTTTATATAGATTTTTAAAAACACCAGAACAGACTCAGGAGACCAGCCTGTTCACCCTCTTGAGGGTTGTTGAACAACAGCCAATCCATCAGCAATATGAGATAAGCAAAGTTAACATAACATAGAAATGTCATATAGGCTGGCATTAAATGACTTATTAAAGTTCACATGGATTCTGTCTATTTTTTTTTCTTTCTAGTTACCTATGGTGTGATATGGAGAGGGAAACTAACTGGGATTTGGACTAATGTATTTCTCCAGTGCTGAATGGTTATTTTCTCAAGTCAGCCCATCTCAGTTGCCTCTTCATGGGAGCCAGAAATGGGACAGTCTATTCAGTCTGGCAGTCAAGTACCATTCGTTGCACCTTGGCACAGGGCTGGAGAGTGGTAGGGAAGCTCTTTGCTCTGGCTTGAAAAATGCAAGCACCTTCTGCTAGATAAATCAATGTGTGGTGGCCCCGGATCAAATACCTTCATTTCAGAGTGGCTGGACTTTGTTTTAGAGCTATGGAAGGTGGGGAGGGGGGCTCAGAGGGAGAGAAAGTCTAGAGGATTGGAGAAAATCCAAACCAGTTCATCAGCCCTTAATGTTTTCAAGAACGTTTTATTTTTCTACAGTGTCTAGTAAAGAGTTTAAAGACTGCCTTGGTGAGGGATGAAAAGCAGAGCTATTTTAGGACTGATGACTTCATAAGCTTCAGAACGTGGACCCAATTAAGCTAGAGACCTTGAGGAAGGTGTGACTTTGGAGTATTTATTGCAAGTCCAGAATATTATGAAATTAAATAAATTCTTCTCTTTGGAGGGAACATCCACATTTTCAGCCATGTATGAGGAACGTAATGGTTTATTAATAACTTTGTGTTGAATAAACTTCAGCCCTTTACATTTTCAATACAGCTCTGAAATGCTGTTCTTTCAGAGTCCTTTGTGGATAGTGCAAGTCTGTTTGGGATGTGTATAAAAATTCAGAAAATACTTGCATTCGGCTACTATTAACATAGATCAGTACTGACAGTGGCTTATGTAAGTTAAGGGTTATTCTCTCTCTCATGCAGTAGAAGTTCAGAGACAAGCACTCTAGGCTAATGTGGCAACTTCATAGTATTATTAGCGTTTTAGTTTCTTTCTTTCTTCCTGTTCCTCCATTCTTAAGCACATGGCTTTTATCCCCGGGGATGCCTTATGGTCCCATATGACTTTTGGAGTTCTGGTTATTATCACTTCCATATCCAGGAAAGAAGTAGGGGGAAGAGGGAAGGGTGAGAAGAGAAGATGCCAGCCATTTCTGCCTCCCTCAAGGAGGTTTCCTGGAAGTCTCCTTCAACAATTTCTATTTGCATCTCATTGGCCACCCCAACCTACAAGGACATATTTTAGCTGGACATCTGCACCCAAATTCTTTTACCAAGGAAGACAGGAGAACATACACTGGGCAACTAGCTGTCTGCCAAAGCAGGAATTCCAGAGGCTAGCGTAAAGTATTTCCTGAGTGCAAGCCTGCCTGGTCACAGTTCCCATCCCGAAGGTTTAACATCCTTTCTCTGTAAATTCAGAATGTCCCAGCATCCTGTGTATGCAGACAAGGATAAGGACTGGATCATCTATAAAATGGATGGACTTTAGAGAGGTTCACCAATTTGCTATGGGATAAATAGCAATCTAAAGAGGAATTGAAAATTGGCCCTGGGTGCTAGAAATAGATGTCAAAGGCATGAGCAAAGTAAAAGCACAATTTGAAATATTGTCACTGGTGTCACCAGTTCATCAAGGACAATAGGATATGAAATGCTTAAGTCTTAGTTCTCCAATTTATCCCAGCACAGGAATTTCCATAGGAAAAGCCAACTTTTACTGTGCACTTAATACGGACCAAGTGTTATCCGTCCATTTTGTCTAATCCTCAAATGACCCTGCATGGAAGGCATCGATATCCAATTTTTTAGCTGGGGAAATAGGAAGTCATAGGGTTAGATCATTTACTCAAGCCACACAGCTAACAAGAGAGTAGGGATTTGTACTTATATTTCTGACACCAAACCTGTGCCTTCTCTTCTGTTGCATGCTGGTGATTTAATACTGGTTTAGGAAGGACATTGAGAGTCTAAAGAAAAAGAGATTTGATGGGCTCGTTCTCATGATGGGAAGTGGTACTTAGGATGGTGTATAGTTTCCCTGCCCCCTCTCAATGAGAACTGTTCATTAGTCAATACACATGCATCCTAGGCCCATGGCAGGTGCAGAGAGCGGTGAATGACCAGGCCCTTCTTTTCCTCACTGGGTCACATTGCATGCTACTTTCCTCCCCAAGTGCCACTCTGGAGGGGGAAAGGCATAATAAAAGCAATCAGTATATTCTCATATTTTTTCTTGATTTAAAAAGATGAAGTCATGGCATATGGTCAGATTGCCAGCACTGTTAATAATAAACCTCACATAATTAAGCACTGATTTATTCCTTTATATAAGTGAAACAAATTGCTTTAACTGCCTCTGCTCAAGACCATCCAGTCAGGTGGATTATGTATAGGAAGTTGAAACTAAAAATTATGGGCACTCATATTTCACTGTGGTGGAGGTTTATTGGAGGTACAATTAGATCCCTAACTAAATGTGTCCTGTATTCACTTTGATGGAGAGATCAGAAATTAATCTTGGGATATAACTAATTTTCAACACAGCTGCTCTCTGAGCTCTAATATTCCTGCTTTAGGTTCAAAACCTGGAAACATGTTTAAAAAATTGATCGGAACTTATAATAGCAATAATCACCTTGAAATTGGTTGTTACTCCAGGGGGATATAACTAATTTTCAACACAGCTGCTCTCTGAGCTCTAATATTCCTGCTTTAGGTTCAAAACCTGGAAACATCTTTAAAAAATTGATCGGAACTTATAATAGCAATAATCACCTTGAAATTGGTTGTTACTCCAGTTAACGAACTGAGTAGTAGAGCATGAGACGCCCTCTGCGTCCCCCAGGCCTTTAACTAACAAGCTAGTTGTTAGTTAAAGGCCTGGGTTTATTAAACCACTGGGTTTATTAAAACAGAAAAATCTCTTTAGGGGATTGAATTGGGGGAAAGTAAGGAGCTGGATGTTTTCACTCTCAGGATCCTCTGACAGCACTGGCCATCTCTAGCAGCCACACCCTTTCCCAGCTCACAGTGCTCTGCCCTTCCCACCATCCCAAGGCTAGGATGACCCATTGGATGTGGCATCTCCTCCTCCAGGAGCCAGGGCCTTGCTGCTTAAAGAGTGGTCCAGCAGCCTGTTAAAAATGCAGAAACATAAGCCACATGCCAGACTTGCAGAATCAGAGCCTGCATTTTAACAAGATCCCCCTTTAAAGAAGCCCTGAGCTGGATGACTCCTCTTGCTCTCAGCCCCAACTCATAAAACGGAGACCTCATCTCAGAGGTTTCTCTGCAGACTCTTGTAAGGTCTCAGCAAATCATCTTCTTCTGCCCCTAACTGGATCCCTGTGTAGTAGGGCAATTAAGAACGACTCCTAGACCCTTAATAAATATGTTTAAAAAGCTATTTCTCCACAGTGTATCTCCTTTCAAGGAAGAATTTGTTCGAGAAAAGGGAAAGGAAACTGGGTAAGAGTCCTGGGACTGTAAAGCAGCCTCAGGTGGGCAAGGCATTGCCTGGGGTTTTGACTGTTATCAGGTCAGGGGGGTTCACACATTTAGAACAATTTTGTTCTGTCCTAAATTCTGTAACTTAGGGCTTGGATCAGACCACTTGCCTTACATGTAAATGCCACTGACAAAGTTTACTGCTCAGGGTCTGAAGAGAAACATTCCTTTTCATAGAATCTGTAGACTTCCCAAGACCCCTCTCACACATTTAGAACAATTTTGTTCTGTCCTAAATTCTGTAACTTAGGGCTTGGATCAGACCACTTGCCTTACATGTAAATGCCACTGACAAAGTTTCCTGCTCAGGGTCTGAAGAGAAACATTCCTTTTCATAGAATCTGTAGACTTCCCAAGACCCCTAAGCAACCCTTTCCAAGTGAGTAGGGTTTATTTCTCTGCTCTGCTTCAGGTCTAATGAGCTGGTGTTTTATTTCTTTGCTCTGTTTCCTTTACTAACTGTCCACGGCCAAAGATTTCCTCAAAAGCTTAATGAAACCCGAATAACAGAACTGTTATGTTTTATTGATGTGCCACTGTTCTGGAACTGTCGGGCTTCTAAGATTAGGGGAGCAGCTTTTTGGAGCCGTGGAGGGCTGTGGGAATGATGTCATGCGGGAGAGAGCCTGCAGAGCAGTTGGAGGAAGGAGATTCTCCTGCAGTCTGGGGTCTGCAGAGAAGCCTGGGAGGAAAGAAAATGACACACCCTGGGTTAAGCAGACCAGCAGAGATTGTTGAACTATTAGGTACCAGCGGGGGCCAGTCCACTTCCTCACTCAGGTCCCCAGAGTCACTTAGGTTGTGAATCGGGCTCAGTGGGAAAAGGATGGGGAGTGCTGTGCACAGCACACCTACCAGGACTTTGTTCTCCCAAGCTCTTCGTGGGAAACCGCCTCTGCTTTCACTTCCTCTGTGGGTTGTGTAGGTGTTGGGTTCACTCAGTGGACGTGCCGCCCTCCTCCAGATTTATTGGAATTTAATTTTTACTCCAAGGAAGGTAGCCCCTGAATGACCCTTTATTCCTCTCCCTAAAAGGAGGTATCATTTTACAACTTGCTACCTCGTGAACAGGTTAATCATGCAATTCTGTGTTACTTTTCACCCCTGCAAGTTCTTTAAAAATGTTAAGTTGCAAATAAGAAATCTCATTTTGTGCAGTGTGATTCTTTAGTAATTCAAGCAAAACAATCTTTAATCTGTCTTTTGTTGTATTTTCTATGAAATTCCCTTTCATCGATGTGCACGGTTTTCTTTTTGGTCAAATCTGGAGATTTGCAGGCAATCACACGTGGCTGGGGCTGGAAACACCCTGTGGATGATCTAGTCCAGCTCTCTCATTTAACAGAAGAGGAGCTCTAGCTTCAGAGAGGTTACAACTTGCCCAGGGTCACACAACTAGTTGGTAGCAGAGTTTCTCCTTTCTTACACTGAATTTTGAAAATAGTAATACTAATTGTACTTGTAAAGAAACTAGCCCTTTGTCATGAGTGTTGCGGTCCCCGCATTGTCTTTTGTCTATTGATTTTTTTTCCCTACTCAGAAATTTAAAAACATAAAGTTAAACTTAGTGCTTTTCTTTATGGGGTCTATGAATTTTTGTCGTATTTATGAATGTCTACTGCACTCCAAGATTCTTTTGAGAAATATTTTCTTTAGTATATTTATGTACATAGAAAGAGCTTATGAAAAGTGGAAAATTCCTGTCATTCTATTCCTCTCTTGCTTGTGTTTGTTTTCACAGCACTTGTCATTCCTGACCTATTAGGACGTAAGGGTCATAACAGGGACTTTGTTTTGGCCACTACAGCACTTTGTCCATAACTGTAATAGATGTGTAAGAAATCCTATTCGAGAGAGGAAAGGGGGAAAGGGAAGGGGGGTTAGAGAGAAACTGGTTAGTGGACACAAAGAATGAGTATGTTTTTGTAATGATGAATATGCCAATGATCCTGATTTGATCATCACATATTGTACAGAAATACTGATAGTCAACTCCATACCCCACAAATACGTATAATCAACTATTTTTCAATAAAAAGAAGTTCTCTTTGTTGTCAAAATAATTTATGGTTTTATATTCACATTTAAATATTTGATCCTGATTTGATCATCACATATTGTACAGAAATACTGATAGTCAACTCCATACCCCACAAATACGTATAATCAACTATTTTTCGATAAAAAGAAGTTCTCTTTGTTGTCAAAATAATTTATGGTTTTATATTCACATTTAAATATTTGATACATTTGAAATTTATTTTGCTGTAAGGAGTGAGGTAGGTTTTCCACTCTACCCCAACCCCCACCCCAGCCTCCCTTTAAGTAGCTGCCTTTTTGTTTTAATCCAGTCTATTGATTAGTAAGTCCATTCTTTCTCCATAGATTTAAAATGCCATTTATTACCTAATGAAAAGTTGAATTTACTTAGGGAATATCCTTTTTCATAAATAGCCTGGCTTTCTTTCATGTTTTTCTTTTCTAGATGAGGTTTTTCTTTTTGGTCATTTTATCAATTCCCCCTCCACTCTCCCACCCTGGGGGTTGTTTTCATTGGGATTGGATCCCAGTCCTTCTGCCTCACAGTCCAGTAGTCCTAGAACAAGCAGTAACACTGAGCCAGACCCTGTGGTCTCACAAAGTAAGTGATAACGTCAAGATTTGAACCTAATAAATATAGCTCCAAACTTTGTGTTCTTAATCATACATACCCTGCTGAGGAACCTGAGACCCAGAGCCCTTAAATGACTTGCCACGATCCCTCCGTGGATTCTAACTTTCACACCAGCACATTCTGCATGCCACCATATGAAAACCACATCAGCAAGCACCATGGGTCATTATGTTTCTAAACCTCCGGTTTTGACTCAGAGGAGCTTACGAGTCTGGGCCTAGGGTGTTACCGGCAAGGGTGGTGGATAGGAAAGGGGCACATCCAAACTCCTCAGTCCACATGGTCTGGATCTCAAGGTCCCAGAATCTTCTAAGTTCCCTTTTCCAATCTGAGCAGTATGGAGTAGGGAGCTCAAAAAAACTATGCAAAAGAGAGGCTGGTTATTAGCTTGAAGTATGTTCTTTAGTTTTCGTGTTTTTCTTATTTCTGCTTTACCTGGAATAAAACATCCCTGGTCAGGCATGAGTTCATCACAGCAACTTTGGGTTTCTGTCCATGGCCTCCCTTTAGCTGACCCCAGGCAGAATCACCAACAGTGGCAGCTCTGAGACAAACCCTCCCTCACAGTTATGCAGAACTGAGTTCTGGGACCATAAGACAGTCCTTGCCGGTGAGAGAGCAACGTGAACATGTCTGAACTTTTTGTGTAGGGTAGACAATCTGCACTTACCTGGAATGAATAGCTTCCTGAGCTCTCAACTGATCTTATCTTTTGAAGTCTTTTCCCTCTATGAAAGACTCAAGGCACGAACATGAGTGATTTGTGAGTTTTCACTGTGTTTTTTGGGGTAAAGAACATTCCTGATGGAGGGGCCGGCCCGGTGGCGCACTGCTACAGTGCGCTGCTTGGGAGCGCAGTGGCGCTCCCGCCGAGGGTTCGATTCCCACATACAGACTGGTTCCCGCTCACTGGCTGAGTGAGGTGCGGGCGCAACACTGAGGGTTACGATCCCGTTGCTGGTCCCGGTCCGGTACAGGTGCAACACTGAGGGTTGCGATCCATTGCCGGACGATCCCGTTGCCGGTCCCGGTCCGGTACAGGTGCAACACTGAGGGTTGCGATCCATTGCCGGACACGAAAAAAGACAAAAAAAGGAAAAAAAAAAAAAAAAAAAGAACATTCCCGATGGAGTGAGGCAGCAGCAATCGCTTTTGTTTCTGTACTTGGACTTACAGCACCAACCTGGTTGAATGTGAATCAGGCAGACTTTGTCCTTGACAGGGCCGCAGGAGTGGTTTTGCTTTGTTCTAAAACAAGTGTGGATTAACCATCTTCTCTAATGCTTTTACAGTGATAGGTATTACGGAGCATCAGGCTACTTTTCCCTTATCACTGAAAGCCCAAAATGTAAGTGGTGAGGAAGAAATTTAAGCCCCAGATAGTTCAGGCCTGTCTGGCCCCTCCCGAGATACATGCATTAAAACCCCCTGCAATGGTTTTTTTCTCCCCATTTTGTCTCAGAGTGCAACTGGCTGAGAATCTAGAAACAAACTTTGCAGAAGTGAGTGTCGCAAACGTCGCATCTTAAGCACACTGTAAGGGCTTCTGATTGGCCATGAAAGAGAAGGGAAATCTGCTGACTCTTACAAATGAGAATTAACTGCAGTCTCCTGTGTTAAACCTTAACTAATGATCCCTAAGCAGAAGTGCTCCCCAACCTCATAAACTAATTAAACAATTCCAGATAGAGAGTTATCCATGCTGCAAACTACTGCTACAGTAACTGGTGCTCTTCTCCAGATTTACAGTAATTTCTTAACAAACCCAAGGGTGCCTGGATGCTTCTTCGTTGATCTGCCTGTGAGCCATGTCACTGGTGTGGCTGCAGATTCCATGCCAGTGGTTTGATGTACCCCCAGAGGCTGCCCTCTGGAAGCTGACAGCCAGGCCTCCACGGGCTTCCCCAGGGTTTTCCCAGCATTCTCTTTCTCAGCAGGGTTATGAAAAAGGAAACTGTATTGGCCACCCCCAGAGGCTGCCCTCTGGAAGCTGACAGCCAGGCCTCCACGGGCTTTCCCAGGGTTTTCCCAGCATTCTCTTTCTCAGCAGGGTTATGAAAAAGGAAACTGTATTGGCCTCTTTTAGCACAAGGGAGACTTTGCTCTCAGCTGTGATTAAGGAAGCCATGCTTTTTGAAATGGTGAATTTTTCCATTGTTTCTTTCTTGTTGAGGACCCCCCTGCCTTTAAGTGTTTTGAATTAAAGAGCTAGGTCCTGAAAATGTTAATTACTGTAATTTATTGGAGAATTTGATATCAGGATTCAGTTTCCTTTGAAATATTACAAATACTAAATACACATTGCTTCCATATGTGTTAAATTCAATGGTGATTCTAATATGGTCAGTTCTGATGGTGGATATCGGCCCTGGTTAGTGCCCTGAGGAACTCTCTGGAACATGTAGTTTTACTCTAATTACAGGTTTTGTGACTTGGCCTCTGCTATACATTTGTAGCAGAGGCTACCTGTATGAATTTGCTATGTACTTCAACACAGATGAGGGAGGCAGTATTAACTTGGGGTTAAGAGTTGGGCTTTGGGCATAGACTATACATATGGGTTAAAGTCTCTGCTTTCCACTTACTGTCTCAATGATTTGGGGCAAGTACCTTAACCTCTCCAAGTTTTTTATTCTCATTCATAAAATAGGAAAATAAAAATATGGGTTCAAAATACTTTTCTGAAACACTTAGGACTAGCTGTATTTTAGAATTCAGATTTTCAGATTTTAGAAAAGTAAAATAATACATATGCTCTATTTTATATTAAACCACCAGCCAGCAAGGATGAGGTCTGAGTGGTTCCTGTAACCTGTTAATATTTCTGCAGCAAAATGAATGTCTATTCACACCAAATAAAGATTAGAAACAGGTTCACAGCAATTCAAATTCAGGTCAGATTTTATTGCCAAGTAAGTTTGTAGCAAACTTATGAAAAAACTAGGTGGTTTTCAAGGCTTTTGGATTTTGGAATTGTAGATAAAGGATAGTGAATCTGTATTTATTCATAAAGTTATTCTTCTTAAATATGGTATGTGTAAAGTACTTATTCCAGTAGCTGCTACAACTAACTGATCAGTACATGTTAGCCAGCATTGAGATTCTACTCCTCTTGCTACAGCCCACTCCCTTAGTATTAGTTTTTCTCCGAACATTCTGGCTGGTCATTTTGTCTCTGAGTCAGCCTGCAAAAATGTATCATCTCCATGTGTATCCAGATGAGAAGACTTTTACTAGCTCTACCTCTGAAAATAGTTCTTCTGTTCCACTAGTTCTAGAGAACAGCACTATCCAACAGAACTTTCTGCAATAATGGAAATGTCCTGTATCTGTGCTGTCCAATATGGTAGCAATTAGCCATCTGTGGTATTGAGTACTTGAAATGTGGCCAGCATAATTGAGAGACTGAATTTTTAATTTTATTTAATTTTAGCTAATTAAAATTTAAATTTAAATAGCCACATGAGGGTAGTGGCTACCATGTGTTGGGCAGTGCAGGTGTAGACCTGGACATGGGTTCCAATGATAAGGTGACCTTGTCCACTATAGATGCAGAATTGTTTACCCTTAAGCTGCTGAAGCTGGTGACAAACTGCTCATTCACTTATTTATTTACTGAATATTTTTTAAGTGTCTACTAAGAGCCAAACTCTGTGTTAGACCCTGGGGATAGAGAACAAGGTTTTTGCACATGAGGAGAACATACACATTTAAAGCATACATTTGTAAGCATGGGTAAGTTTACATTTAAAAACATGAATACTCTGTATGGATGCAATGATAGAGGTATTGAATTACTGCTGGAGCACAGAGGAGGGACACAATCATCCTGGGGAAGTGTCAGAGAAAACTTCCTTGAGGAGAAAGTACCTAGCTTCCTCTACAAATAGTAGAAGTTAGCCAAGGGCAAGTAAGAGGAAGAAAGGATTATAGGCTAGCATGAGAAAACACATGGAAATGAAAAATAGCTTGGTGTTGAGGCAAGCTATCAGCTGTTGATGTGGCTGGAATGGCTGGGTTGTAGGCTGGAGATGTGGCTGATGCTGAGAACACGAAGGGTCTGGTATGTTGCCAAGCTCCTGGGGGCAGTTCTCAGAGCCTAAGCAAAGCTGCAATGTAGGGCTTCACTCTGTTACCAGTCCAGTCAGTATTTACTCAGGGAAATGGAAGCCACTCTAGGTATTTCAAGATGCAGGAGGTTTCATGTGGGGAACTGGAGGCCAATATAAGGATTGGAGTCTAGGTAAAAAAGATAAGACCACTTTCAAGAAATTCAGAGGTTCAGGGATTGCTGGGAGCTGCTATCTACAGTCTTGGCTGCCTGCAGCCCTGAAAACCATGGGTGAGAGTCCACATCAGCTGTCTGCTATCTTCCAATTCCTGTTTGCTTGCTGTGGCTGGATGATATGCTTTTCCTTCTCTTCTGCCTTCCACATCTTACTCCAATTTCTTTCAGTGGTGTAATTTAGCAAGGGAATCTGTGAATTGTACTTCCCAGGCCTTCTGCTTTTGAAGTACAGAGAAGATCTTAGAAGATGAGATTGTACTGAGTGATAACAAACAGTATAAGATAGAATTATTTTCTTGAGGACCTCAAACTAGTAATATTGGCTATAGGCAGGGTGACCACAAAACTTATCATTTAGACCACATCATTTTTTAAAATGGAAGGGGCTCTAAAATTAATTTATCAGTATTAATTAATACACAGAAGTATAACCTGTGTGGTTAACCTAGATTAGGGCATCATTAAAAAATGCTTAATTTTTTTTTAAAGACTGGAGATATAGAAGAGACAACAGAGGGAAAATGTCAATAATTGTTGAGTCTGGGTGATAGGTACGGGGGGTTTCATTATACTATTCTGTCTACCTTTGTGTTTGTAATTTTCACAATAAAAGTTAAGTAAGGTATAATAGTATCTGAAGTCTGAAATTGAGATTTTAATTGTTACACATACATACACACACACATATTTTTAAATATAACCAATTCAGATGAGGGCGTTTTAAAGAAAGAAACATACCATCTGGTCTTTAAGGACTCTTGAGAATAAAGAATTGCCACATATTTTTAAATATAACCAATTCAGATGATGGCGTTTTAAAGAAAGAAACATACCATCTGGTCTTTAAGGACTCTTGAGAATAAAGAATTGCATCCAGAAGGGGTAGGGGGCTTTGAGTTTGGGTCTTGGGGCTGTTGGACACCACACTTAAATTCTGTTTATTGTTGGTCAGTAGGTCTTTAGGGGGCCTTGATAGTGTAGAAGCTAGAATTCCAGGGGAATTATTCCCTGAGATAATTTAGCACAGCCCCTGACATCTATTAAGTGCCCAGTAAAGGCCTATTCATCAACAAAAGGGGAATAGTGCCGTTTTCTTCCTGGACAGGAAGTGAGTTCAAACTCAAATGACAGTTGGCGAGGCTGGGAAAAGTCTGGAAAGATAGCCATCTAGATGTCAGGACTAGCTGTTTTTCTGGAACAGAAAGGGACCGATTGCATCATGCTCACTTGATTTTGTAGTTTATCCAGTTATGCTCTTAACTCTGCTTTTGAAAAAATAAATTTATTATGAGTTCAGAAGGGCCCTGGTTTTCATTTCTCCACCACGAAAGCAGATGTGTGTTTCAGAGCATGCTGATTTGGGGGACCCTCCAACTGTCCAAAGGAACTGAATGTGAAATGAACAGGGAACATTGGCTCCCCTCTCATCGATGCTTTGTGATCTGAGAGGTGTTTTCCGTTTTCCACGATGTGCGGCAGAAGCAGAACGGTATGTAACAGTCTGTTGCAATTTTCTCCCCAAATCTCTCACGTTTCTGCCAATAGTGAATTAGACTGTCATTAGCTTCACAGATGTGCTTTGATCCCTTTGCGGCTTGTCTTCTGGCAGGGAGACATCTGCACTATTGATGCAGGTTTTCTAAACCTGGAGGATAAATCAGTGGAAGAGAGGTGGACAAGGAGACTGGAGCCCTGGGTTCAAGTCGTGTGTCTGTTGTTAATTAACTGTGTCATCTTGGGGGAGGCATTGAAATTCCCACTGTGTCATTTCTCTGGTCTGTGAAAGGAGAGAATTAGATTGGTTACTAAGTCCCTTTCAGATCCTCTGATATTGAATGGGAAAGCTTTTCAGGGTTAGGGATAGATGCTATCTCGCTGTTGGGCTGATTGTGGCTTTCTGAGCTCACAATCCATAGTGCTTTCCAGGGATAACCGTTGATCCTCTTTGGTTACTAGTTTGCTGTCCCCCACTCTGCTGCCCATAAAAGGGTGCAATATCTAACTGTTGATTGGTGATATATCTTTTCCGGGAATCTCTGCCCTCTGAAGGCCAAGTTGTTTAAAGGAGGAAAAAGAGGTTGAAGAATCGTAAATATCAGAGCGGATAAAGATCTAAGTCCAACACTTTACAGATTAGGAGCCCGATGCCCAGAAAGTATAAGTCAGTTGTCCAAGGCTACAGAGACATAGCTGGACCCAACTCTAGGTTGCCTGCCTTTGGGTCATAATCCCAGCACTGGGTTTGTCGGCAGACTGGACACTGGTCACTAGAAAGATCCTGGTGATTTTAATTTCATTATGGACCAGGAGGAGATTTTGATAGCAATATTGTGATATACTGAGTTGGAGTACAGGGGCTTCTCCAGCCTCAGGAAAGGTGTGGCAATGGATTTGGAAGCCCTGGGGTCAAGTTCTGGCTCCACTGTGAGCAAAGCTGAGCAAATCACTTACTTGTATGAGACTTGGTCTCCTCATCTGTGATGGAGGTGGTAATAATGCCTCATAGTCTACATCTTGTGCCTTTCATGCAGGGCTTCTGCATGTACAATATGACAACGCTGACAACTGCATAGACTTATACAAAGGATAAAAACAACAACACTAGTTGAATATTCCTGATGTGCCAGGCACTACTTAGGCACTTCAGGTACATTTGCTCATTTCATTCTCAAACAATTCCATCAGGCAAGTTTTACAAATGGGGAATCTGGACTTAATAGACTGTACAGCTAATAAAGGGATGTGCTGGATTCACACAAAGGCAACCAGAACATGTGCTCTGAACCACATACCAGGGTGTCATTGCTGAGCTTTCGGTGGTTTCATGAAGCCAGCAAACCTCTCTCTGATTCCTCTGTGCTCTGTTCCTGATGATTCTGTGGAAGAAACATTTGTATGAGGATTCCAACCCAAACAACCCATCACACGTTGGGCAATGAGTGTGACACTTTGCTCACTGTGCCTAGTCTGTTCCAGAGCTAGTAAGTGTGGGTGACTGTTTTGGGAAAGGATGATTGTTAAAACCAACCCCAAAACCATTCACACCTCCACTCACCTCTGGGCAGACTGCTCATCATCTAAGTAAAGTGATCAGTATCTTCCAGGACTAGCCAAAGACATATTTGGGAAGGAAAGGCCAAACCACAAGTCTTCTCCCAGAGCAGTGGAACACACATATGAGATCAGTTCCTAGGCAAAGGGAGATGTATCTATATCTTTGTATATATCCATCTGTCTATATACCTATCTATCTATCTATCTATCTATCCATCCATCCATCCATCTATTTCATTCAAAGTACTTTTGAATATGGCTCTTAACAAATTCATTTTAAAGATTTTGATTTCCAGCTCTTCCCTCCTGGTCAACCTGGTTTAGGCTGTAAAGTGCATCAAGGAGGTTTTGAAGCACATGTCTAAGTGAGGTGAGAGGGTAAGAGAGAGATTTCACAATTGGCCGCTGTGAGTTCGTCCAGAATGAGGAACAGGGCATCTCTTCCAGGAGGAATACCTGCCTCCAATACCCTTCCCCTTTGCATACATCCTGCAATGCCAGGAAAAAGTGTGCAAAGAAAATGGAAGTCTTGGGCAGGCCCGGTGGCGCGCTGGAGAGTGCGCTGCTTGGGAGCGCGGCGGCGCTCCCGCTGAGGGTTCGGATCCCATATGGAGACCGGTTCCCACTCACTAGCTGAGCGAGGTGCGGGCTCAACACCGAGGGTTGCGATCCCGTTGCCGGTCCCCGGTCCGGGTGCGACACCAAGGGTTGCGATCCCATTACTGGTCAGTAAAAAAGACAAAAAGGAAAAAAAAAAAATTAAAAAAGAAAATGGAAGTCTTTGGACAAATAGCTTAAGTTTTAAATATGTTTTAATGAACGTTCAGCCAGATGATACAGAAAATATCTAGAGTATTTGTATGTGACAAATTTATGTGTATATATCTGTGTATATATACATACATATGTATACGCATATGCATACATATATGTGTGTATATTCATGTGTGTGTGCAGACATGAACATGCACCAAATATGATCATGTCATCTGTTTGTTTAAAAAAAGGTTTAAATATCCACATATACTGATTATTTTCTAATAGCAAAAATAATGCATATTTGAAAAATACAGAATAGCAATGGAGAAAAAAATCATTCCTCCA
>NW_007732299.1:135743-137151 GCF_000696425.1 Galeopterus variegatus | reverse complement strand
GCTTCCCAAGCGGCGCACTATCCAGTGCGCCACCGGGCCGGCCCAAGGTACTATTTTTGATTTACCAAATGTAGATATTACCTACTGACTTCCTACTAACTTAAGGTTTAGGTCTTTTAAAAAAAATTTTATTGAAACATAATTGGTTATACATATCTATTGGGTACAGCATTGAATATCAATACCTGTGTGCAATATATGATGCTCAAATCAGAGTAGTTAGTATATTCAACATTACACAATGTAATCATTTTTGTGGCCCTTTACCAATTTCTTGCTAACCCCTCCCCCTCTCCTTTTCCTGTCTCTGGTGGCCTCAGTTCTGTTCTCTCCTACTGAAAGCTAAAAAAATTATTGTGATTGTTGTATATTTCTTTTTTTCTTTATTTGTTCATTTTTTAGCTCCCACTTATGAGTGAGGACATGTGGTATTTCTTTTTCTGTGCCTGGCTTGTTTCACTTAACATAATTTTCTCTATGTTCATCCAGGTTGCTGTGAATGGCAGAATTTCATTCTTTTTTATAGCAGTGTATATACACCATATTTCCCTATCCAGTTGTCTGTTGATAGACATTTGGGTGGGTTCCAACTCTTGGCTATTGTAGAGCTGCAATAAACATGGGAGTGCAGGTGTCCCTTCAACTTGATGATTTCCAATCCTCTGGATATATCCCCAGTAGTGGAATTGTTGGATCATATGGTAGTTCTACCTGTAGCTGTTTGAGGAAACTCCATATTGTTTTCCATAATGGCAGCACTAATTTACAGTCCCACTAACAGTGTAGGAGGGTTACCTTTTCTCTGTATCTTTGCCAGCATTTGTTATTCTCTGTCTTTTTGATAACAGCCAGTCTAACTGGGGTGATATCTCAATGTGNGTTTCTTTTGCTGTGCAGAAGCTTTTTAGTTTGGTATAATCCCATTTGTTTATTTTTTCTTCTGTTGCCTGAGCTTTTCTTTGTTGTTGTTGTTGCCCGTTTTCCCTATGTTTTCTTTTAGAGTTTTAAAGATTCAGGCCTCATATTTAAGTTTTTAATCCATTTGGAGTTGATTTTAGTATATGGCAGGAGGTTCAGGTCTAGTTTCATTTTTCTACATATGGATGTCCAGTTTTCTCAGCACTATTTATTGAAGAGGCAGTTTTTTCCCAATGCATGTTCATGGTGCCTTTGTCAAAGATCAGTTGGCTGTAAGTGTGTGGGTTTGTTTTAGGGCTTTCTATTCTATTTCATTGGTCAATTTGTCTGTTTTTATGCCAGTACTAGGTTGTTTTGGTTACTATAGCATCATAGTGTAATTTGAAGTCAGGTAGTGTAGTGCCTCTGGCTTTATTTATTTATTTTTTTGCTCAGGATTGCTTTGGCTATTTAGGGTCTTTTGTTGTTCCATTTGAATGTTAGGATTGTT
>NW_007732299.1:131134-133853 GCF_000696425.1 Galeopterus variegatus | reverse complement strand
TTTGCATCTATGTTCATCAGAGATATTGGCCTGTAGTTTTCTTTTTTTGTTGTATCTTTGTTTGGTTTTGGTATCAGGGTGATGCTAGCCTCATAGAATGAGTTTGGGATAATGGCTTCTGTTTCAAAATTTTGGAATAGTTTGAAGGGAATTGGTATTAATTCCTCTTTAAGGTTTGGTGGAACTTGGTGGTAAAGCCATCCAGTCCTGGGCTTTTCTTTTTTGGGAGACTCCTGATAATGGCTTCAATCTCACTGCTTGTTATTGATCTGTTCAGGTTTTCTATGTCTTCTTGGTTCTGTCTTGGTAGCTTGTATGTATCCAGAGATTTATCCATTTCCTCCTGATTTTNCCATAGGTCATTCAGGAGCATGTTGTTTAATTTCCATGTATTTGTATAGTTTCCAGAATTTCTCTTGCTATTGATTTCTTGTTTTAATATATTGTGATCTGAAAAGATACTTGGAATGATTTATTTTTAAAAAAAATTGTTGAGACTTGTTTTGTTACCTAACATGGTCTATCCTGAAGAATTTTCCATGTTCTGATGAGAAGAATGTATATTCTATAGTTGTTTGAAAGAATATAGCAGGACTCCTGAGACTGAAGGGTTCATTCAATGAAGTAAAAACACAACTGAGAGCTTAAGCAGCAGCTAGAGCAAGCAGAAGAAAGAATTTCTGATCTTTAAGACAGTCTTTTTGATGTAACCCATGCAGACCAAAAAGAAACAAAAACGAATCAAAAAAAAAAAAAAAGAAGAAGAAGAAGAAAATCTAAGAGAGCTAACAGATAACCTTACATGCACAAATTTCTGTTCCAGAAGGGGAGGAGAAAGGAAAAGACATTGAAAACATGTTTGATGAAATAATAGTGGAAAGCTTCCCAGGTGTAGGGACCTTTAGATCCAAAAGGCTCAAAGATCCCCAAACAGATTCAATTCAAAAAGGTCCTGTTTATGACACAGTATGGTCAAACTGGCAAAGCTCAAAGGCAAAGAGAGAATCTTAAAAACAGCAAGAAAAAAGTGTGAAGTCACCTACAAGGGAGTCATCATCAGAGTCCCCAACATCAGACTTCTCAACAGAAACTCTACAGTCCAGAAGAAAATGGGATGACATATTCAAAATACTAAAAGAAAAAACCTGCCAGCCAAAAATACTATACACAGCAAAGATATTCTTCATAAATGAGGAAAAAATAGTGTGTTTCCTAGACTAACAAAAACTGCAGGAGTTCATTACCATATGACCAGCCATACAAGAAATCCTCAAGGGGGATCCTGCATCTGGAATCCAAAAAACAGTACTCACTACCATTAATACAGAAGGGAGAATAAAACTCACTCATTGAAAAAAGTGCAAACAAGAGAAAGAAACTGTATGTTACCACCTCAAAAAACTAACAAACACCAAAGATAAACAATAAAAGGGGGGGGGGGGGGAACAAAAGNTCTTGGTTCTGTCTTGGTAGCTTGTATGTATCCAGAGATTTATCCATTTCCTCCTGATTTTAAAATTTGTTGTTGTGTAGTTGGTTGTAATATTCTCTAATGACTCTTTGTATTTCTGTATTACTTAAATGTCTCCTTTTTCATTTCTGATTTTTATTATTTGGGCCTTCTCTTCTTTTTTTTAGTTAGTCTAGACAATGGTTTATTTTCCTTAGCTTCTTAAAAAACCAACTTTTTGTTTTATTGAGATTTTCTATCATTTTTGGGGTCTCTATTTCATTTGATTCTACTCTGATCTTAATTTTTTCTTTCTGTCTACTTACTTTAGGATTGGATTGTTCATTCTTTTCTAGTTCTTTGAGGGGTAGAGCTAAGTTGTTTATTTGAAATCTTTCTCTTTTTTGATATGAGTGTTTATTGCAATAAACTTCCCTGTTAGTATTACTTTTGCAGAATCCCATAAGTTGTATTATGATGTGTTTTTGTTTTCATTAGTTTCAATAAATTTTTTGATTTCCTGTTTAATTTCTTCTTGGACCCATAGGTCATTCAGGAGCATGTTGTCTAATTTCCATGTATTTGTGTAGTTTCCAGAATTTCTCTTGCTATTGATTTCTTGTTTTAATATATTGTGATCTGAAAAGATACTTGAAATGATTTATTTTTTTTAAAAAATTGTTGAGACTTGTTTTGTTACCTAACATGGTCTATCCTGAAGAATTTTCCATGTTCTGATGAGAAGAATGTATATTCCATAGTTATTTGAAAGAACATAGCAGAACTCCTGAGACTGAAGGGTTCATTCAATGAAGTAAAAACACAACTGAGAGCTTAAGTAGCAGCTAGAGCAAGCAGAAGAAAGAATTTCTGATCTTTAAGACAGTCTTTTTGATGTAACCCATGCAGACCAAAAAGAAAGAAAAACGAATCAAAAAAAGAAGAAGAAGAAGAAGAAAATCTAAGAGAGCTAGCAGATAACCTTACATGCACAAATTTCTGTTCCAGAAGGGGAGGAGAAAGGAAAAGACATTGAAAACATGTTTGATGAAATAACAGTGGAAAGCTTCCCAGGTGTAGGGACCTTCAGATCCAAAAGGCTCAAAGATCCCCAAACAGATTCAATTCAAAAAGGTCCTCTTAATGACTCAGTATGGTCAAACTGGCAAAGCTCAAAGGCAAAGAGAGAATCTTAAAAACAACAAGAGAAAAGTGTGAAGTCACCTACAAGGGAGTCATCATCAGAGTCCCCAACATCAGACTTCTCAA
>NW_007732299.1:128551-129589 GCF_000696425.1 Galeopterus variegatus | reverse complement strand
TAAAGCAAACTCAATTAGACCTAAAAAAAGAGTTAGAACACAATACTGTAATAGTTGCAGACTTGAATACCCCTCTCAGCACTGGACAGATCATCTAGGCATCCAATCAACAGAGAAACACAGGACTTTAACTACATTTCAGACCAAAGGTTTTAGTGTTTTAGAGCCCCTCAACCATGCACATGCTTTTGCATGCTCACACATACACATACTTCCTCTCTCACGTAGCACCTCAATATAGGGATGCCACAGCTTTTGATTAAATCACGAGTAAATGTTTAATATGAATAAAAATGTATATATAATTTAAGTTGATTTTATTTATTTACTTTCATTTTCATATTTTATTTTAAAATTTATTTAACTTTAATTTAAAATATGTAAAAGTTATTATAAATCAAAATCAAAATAATGTTTGTATTATTTCAGCCATGTAAATATTGCATATTGTTAAACCAAATTATTTGTCAGTTATATTTTCCTTTATTGTACAATTTCCGAGAATTAATATTTCTTTCAAACACATTAGGTGACAAATCGGTTCTATTTTTCCCTCCCTGGAAATAGAAATCCTGGAGGGCTCTTTCCCCTGCTCATTCTGGGCTGTGGCTCCTTGGGTCTTGTCTTGAGAATCCCCTTGAGTTTTCTCCTGTGTTGCCTATTCTGCTTCCTGAATCTGCTATCTCTCTCTTTTGTGGTTTTCTACCTGGTAGAAACCACATCAGTAATTCAAGCAAGGAAAATTTAAAATAAAGAATTATTAACAAGTAAAAGATGTTTAACTCAAAAAGTAATTAAAGAAGGCTCTAAAGAATATAGAAATAGCTAATGTAGTGAGTAGCCACTACCTCTAGGGCTGAGGAACTAATTTGGAAGGGTACTCCCTTCTCCAAGGATGAGATTTGGGTCTCATGGGAGAGGATGTGGCTGTGGCCTGATGGTGGCAGAGGAGTTTACTGGGTGCCATGGGCTGTAAGTGTCATACAGGATGCTCTCCATTTGGATGCTGAGAAAACTTGCTAATGGATGAGAGCCAGC
>NW_007732299.1:126321-127426 GCF_000696425.1 Galeopterus variegatus | reverse complement strand
AATTCTCTAATTTTCTTGGCTTTCCTCTCTACTTTTTGTCTTCTACTTTCTAAGAGATTTGTTCAAATGCTTCTTCTGCCACTTCCACTACTTTTTAACTTTTCTGCTGTTATTTTTTATCTTCAAAAGCTTGTGTTTATTCTTTGTTCCTTTTCATGGCTTTCTATTTTATATATGGGATGCAATACATCTTATTTCTCTGAGGATATCAATTATAGTTTTGTTTTCAGTTTTCTTCTGACCCTCATATTTTATATTTATTTGGGTTCCTGTTATTCTATTTGTTTGTGTTGATTGTGTTTTTCATTTTAGAGGCTTTCCTTAATTATCTGGTGTTTTTGGTGTCCAGTGTATTTAGAAGTGAGCCAGTGCCAAGTTGGTGGAATGCTTGATGTTTTTACATTTTTTGCTGCTGTAGATTTTTGTCAACTGGTGGGTTTCACTGTAGAATGAGCAGATGAATCTGACCATTTTGGGGGGAATGCCAACTGCCAGTATATATTGATTTTATATATGGGTAAGTTTCTCTAGAGGAGTCCATTAATCTTTTTGCCAGAGGCAGTGGTGGCGTGGGACTAATTGCCAGCATTCTCAAACGAGAGTGGTGAAAGGGACTTCTATTTATTCTTATGTCTCCGAGTCTGGATTCTCTCTGGGAATTTCTTCAGAGAATGGGGAGGGATAGTTGCCTGGATGCAGAGGATGGTGGGAAGGATCTGGTAGTCTAATGTCTCCTATTGAATGTGTTACTTTTTGTTCAATGCTGAGACTCTTCCCTTCCTTTCTTAGTTCTGCAGAATAAATTGACTTCTGAGAAATTCTAATGATGAAAATGGGACAGATCAGGCCTAACTAGGGGCAGAGCTATGTTAGAGGCATCCGTCAGAGAGAACCAGTCACATTTACTACACATCTAATACTCAAGATTTTCTGGAGAGCCTGCAACCAATTATAATTGTTTTCTCTGATATTATAATCATCCTATAATCATCCTAGGGCATAAAATCTTAATCACTAAATTTAGTAATTTGGTAGAGTAGATCCAGCTTTACCTCTTTGCTGGCTGCCAACAATCAGTTTAATTCCCCCAAATGTGTAAACAAGA
>NW_007732299.1:123885-125408 GCF_000696425.1 Galeopterus variegatus | reverse complement strand
AGCTTTACCTCTTTGCTGGCTGCCAACAATCAGTTTAATTCCCCCAAATGTGTAAACAAGACCCACCATTCCTAGACTCTCTGTAGTGTTTTCACCCTCCTCGCTTCCCTTTCTCTTGTAAGTTCTGTTTTTGCCTTTATTCTTTGACATGGTTGGTCTCCTGCATGTGAAGAATGCCACATAACCAAAGGCCTCTGAGTTACTGCATAGCGCTTCTCTGGTGTCCTCCTTCACAGGCACGTCTCTGAGTCTTGATTCTCAGTTGATTCCTCATTGTTTTCAGATTTTCTGAAAATTTATTGACTTCTCTTACCACACTATTGTCTTTTCCCATTCACTTGTTCCTTGTGACTTTATTCCTTTACTATATTTTTAGCTTGATTTGGGGGAGGTACAGAAATAAATCTATGTGTTCATTTGTTATGTTTTAGCAGACATCCCACGTATTGTTTAAAAACTAAATATCAGCTGTAGTTCCTGCTGAAATTAATGAACTTGTGAAGATAAAGCTAAACAAAACCACAACCTGTGAATGCATTCATTGTTTTTTCTTCGAGTGAATTTCAGCTTATGTTATTGCCTCTGAATTGGATTCACATGGTTATGTGTTGAAGCTCAATGCTATAACTGTGTTAATTGGTTTGTGTAAATAATGAAATTACTACAGAGATGAGAGTTGATTCTGAGAGCAGGCTCTTAGTGGATTGAGAACATAATTGTGCCACATTTGAATCACTTGGGTGGGGAGCTTTTAAAAATACCAGTACCCAATCCTAGATGAATAAAATCAACATCTATAAGGATGGAATCTAGGAGTAAGTATTTAAGCAAAATACCTAAGTTATTCCAATGATTAGGTAGGTTTGATCATCACTGGTTTATCTGAAGAGTAGGTTGTAGCTCATATGGAATGATTTTAGGCATTGGTTCTCAAATTTTAGTTGATATAAGTGCTGTCTGGAGAGTTCTACATCCCTGAGATGTGGATTTGGTAACTGTGAGGCTGAGCCTTACATTATAACAAGCTTTCTAGGTGATTCTGTTGAAGAGGTCCCTTTTTGTTTTTTTGGGTTTTTTGGGTGGCTGGCTGGTAAGGGGATCTGAACCCTTGACCTTGGTTTTCTCAGCGCTACACTCTCCCAAGTGAGCTAACTGGCCAGTGCTATAGGCCCTTCTTTAACACTGATTTTAGGATTTTCCAGAAAGACTCTGTCTCTTCAGATGCCTCTTTATCCTTGTTGGGAAAATATAGGAAAAATAGTCAGTGCTGCTCAGATGTTCAGAATCTTGCTGATCATTTGATGTAAACAGGCACATGCGCTCAGATGTTCCTTGGTTATCGTCTAGTGTAATTGCGCATGTGCACCCAGGTGTCCTGGGTTATGGATTTAAGTATAAGGATGAGTGGCTCAGATCCACGGCTCCTCCCATCCCCGGGATGCCTCCCCCCTGGGGGCGGGGTGGGGGAATGGGGAGGCCACTACTGCTGCTGGAGGCTCCTGCTGCTAGTGTCCCCAGAACCC
>NW_007732299.1:119179-122649 GCF_000696425.1 Galeopterus variegatus | reverse complement strand
ATTCTCTGCATCTCACAGACAAAGGTGATTGATTCCCAGTGGGATTGAGATCACACAGCTCATTTGGTGTGTGATTGTGTTTGTAAGGGACTAGACCTCAAGGCCTCTTCTTACCTGAATAGCCCATAGTTAAGAACTTCTACTTCTGCATTTTCATCGAACATTGATTAACCAGGCCCATTTACACAAGCTTTTAATCAATCAGCCATGGAAGTAGACCACACTACACATAAAGTCTTTACTACATGTAAAGCTTATCTTCGTTTTAGTGCTTCTATATTTCACAGAAGTCTTTTCCAAGGAACAGGAGCATGAGGCAAGGCAGGAAAGCAGTGCATCTGAAGATTAAAAGATAACACCGTTTTGTCTTCACAAATTTTTGTATCTTGGTTACTAGATAACATGGATGTTCTTCCAGCTCACTTCTGTTTGATTAATCTCTACATCCTCAGTGCCAGGGACATAATAGACACTCAATGTTTAGTGAATTAATGTGTACTCTTTGTTTATCTGATATGTTCTAGAAAGGTGAAATCCGGAAAGGTGAATAAACCAAACTTTGTAAATGAATGGTATTTAATAAGGAACTTATGTTACAATTTCAGTCTTGTTTTCTCTTCATCTCGGGTTGCTTGTCATGACAGAGATGGTTAGTGCTTCCTACTTATTCCTGTGCTGCCCTGTACTGCTCAGCCTCCTTCATCCAACATGAGGCCAGATGAATAGTTCTGGCCAGTGGGGTGTGAGCAAAAGCGAGGTGTGTCATTTCTTGTCTGAGACTATTATGAGCTGATGTTAATTTCCATGTTCTCTCTCTCCCAATTGGGCAGCAAGGGGAAGAGGAGAGGGTGTGGCAGCAGAGGATGCTGACATAACAGAGCTGTGTCACGGAAACAGCTTGGCTCCCTGAGTCACTGTTGGAAGAGAAAGAACAAGGAAACGACCTCACCTGCATTGAGTAGTGACACGAGTGAGAGATAAGTCAGTGTTGTGTTACACCATTGAAATTTCAGGATTAATTTGTCATTGCAGCAGAGGCTGTCCTATCCTGACTAATAAATGCTTGCCTTGGCTGGTTTCTTCTTATGAACATGTTTGAAAAAGAATGTAAATAACACCTGTGTTCCTCAAACTTGAGACTGTATGGAACCCTTCTCAAGGGAAAAAAAGGTCTCTCGGATTACTTTATTTAATATGTTTTAAGGTAAGTACACATTGAGTACCTCTTAGCAAAATGCTTGGGACCAGAAATGTTTCAGATTAAGGATTTTTTCAAGTTTTGGAATATTTGCATATACATAATGAGGTATCTTGGAGATAGGACCCAAGTCTGAACACAGAATTCATTTGTGTTTTATATACATTTTATAAACATAGCCTGAAGGTAATTTTATACAATATTTTAAATAATTTTTGCATAAAACACGACTCATCATATATGGTCAGATGTGGAATTTTCCAATTGAGGTTTTATGTTGGCACTCAAAAAATTTCAGATTTTAGAGCATTTTAGATTTCAGGTTTTCAGATTAAGAATGCTCAACCTGTACATACATGAAATTAAGGAAAAATCCAGTATGCTTATAGCTTTTATGTAACTCTAACAACAACAAAAATTTTTAATCACATAGAAAGGCTAAATCAATACAATTTGTGATTGATAATATTTTGTTGAAATAAAATTGTGTGAATTATGTTTAGTAGCTGAAAAATATATCAAGTTCAATTCTGTATTTTATTCATTTCTCTATTTTGACTTTAATAACTCTAAAGCAGAGAAAGCCTGAGTTTTTAAGAATGCTGTACAAGATGGCTTTAAAAACTTCAGGTCTTTGTTTGCTAGTTCAAGATAATTGGATCTTTCTTTTAGCCCAGACTCAGCCTTGGTGCAATCCTCAAGTGCTCATTTCAATGAGATATCTACTAATCACTCTATTAGCTCTCATTGGTTGGAGAGAAAGGTTAGTATTGCATTGTTAGTTACACCTGCATTAAGTGGGTATCTAATCCAATTACTGCTTGAATTAGGACAGAGAAAGTATCTGTTGTGCATTCCTTACTGTGCTTGTTGCTAATCAGCATTTCTAAATGGTTCACAGGAAGTCAGGATCCATCCAATGAATCTGCTTGTAGTGAGTTTGTCCTGAGTGTTAGGATAAGGTTCTTCTGCATGGGGTGTGCTCAACACAAATTTCTTATAGATAAGTTACTGTGCTTGTTGCTAATCAGCATTTCTAAATGGTTCACAGGAAGTCAGGATCCATCCAATGAATCTGCTTGTAGTGAGTTTGTTCTGAGTGTTAGGATAAGGTTCTTCTGCATGGGGTGTGCTCAACACAAATTTCTTATAGATAATTAGTTTGGACCCTGGAGACTTCATCCACAGAACAAAGAGTTTATGGATGTATAGTTGGCACAAGTTGAGTTTGGGCTTTTGGAATCAGACAAACCTAGATTCAAATCTTGAGTCAACCATATAACCTCAGGCAAATGACATCCTGCCTGAGTCCTGTTTATTTGCTGTGATGTGGACATGCTAATACCTATATGCAGTATTGTGATGATTAAATGAGACACACACACGTTCAGCACATGGCATATGGAGTCATTCAATAAATGGAAGCTATAATTACTACTTCCCTAGTTAATTAGTTGGTTAATTTTCTCTTGAGTGTATCTGGGTGGGTGATCTGCTCCTCTCCATTTTGTTTTCACTTTCTAACAGTCTGAGGTGGTTTGAGGCTTGGAGGAAAAAAAGAGATATCCATCTGCAGCATATTTACCTTCAAAATGATCCTGCTTACATTACAGTGATATAATCTCCTGGCCAGCTGCTTTACTCTTTGATAGACTGGTTGAACTGGAAATAACATGGAAGCATAAGACTGAAAAAATATAGATGGTGTGTTTGGAAAAATGAATTATTAACATTTAAAAGTATTAGTTAGAAAATATGTTAGGAGTCTTTTTTTCTTCTTATTGAAGTAAAGAAATGTGCATACCACATTTTTTATCTGTTTTTCGGGGGCATTTAGCTATCACTGTGGTATTCTATATTTGTTATTTTCCTGTTTTGTCATTAGCATATCTTTATCCCAGTGAGTTCTAAAGGGTAGTCTCGGTTAATAAACTCTGACCTTAGAGTCAGTACAAACAAGGAAACTTTGTCCTATCTTCCACCAGTGCTATGATGTTACTGTCATGGGAACGGTAAGAGTTTTTTTTAACACATCTAAATCTACAAATGGAGAGGAGAAAGGAAGAAATCATGAGAAACTCAGTACGTTCTACAATCGGTTCCTAGTTTAGACTCCCGGAAAGGTTACCTTGCATAAATGTAGCCATTCTACCTAAGAACATCAGCTTCTTGCCTGAATTTTCTTATTTTACATCAGGGAATTTCAGTGAGTTAAGCAAATAGAGTTTCATGAGGGCTAACTAAGCTCATCTCCTAAAAAGTGCCACAACTT
>NW_007732299.1:111400-117754 GCF_000696425.1 Galeopterus variegatus | reverse complement strand
TAAACTCTGTGCTGGACTAATTTGTTGCCCCTTGCTTATTCTAAAATGTGGGAACTTCCTGTGTGGACCAGCACTTGAGCTGTGTGGTTTAGCTAAATTGCTGCTTTGCTGCTGATTCCCCAGGGAAGGCTCTTTGTGCAGCTCAGATTTTAATGGCTGGCTTTATTGGTACTTCCGAGTCTAGTGAAGTTTGGTGCACCTGGATTGTGTAGAAACTCTGGTCTGGGCCTGAGTCTTTTCATCAAACTGCACCCCATGCAATTCTATATTTTTGACCAGTCTCCTCTGAGTGTTCTTATGTTGATTGGGGGGCAGATCAGCTGTCCTTGCTGTGCCTGAGTGTTCCCCCAGTGGGCCCATCACCCCTACTGCCTATGCTGCACCCACTTCCCATGGGACAGGCTGTGCACTGGTCCCTCACGATGACTCACTAGCCTCTGAGTGGCTCCTTTTTTCCAGTTGCTGTGGCTCCTTGCTCCTGTATGGGTCCATGAGAACCCTATTAGTGGTCTTGCTGGCCTGGAGGCCACCCAGGCCCTTTTCTCCCCTGCTGCCTCCAAGTAACTCCATCTGAAGGGCACAGCTGTGGTGTTTTGCCGGCTCCTGCTCTGTGCACTCAGCAGCTCCAGGCTTAAAGTGTCCATGGCATGAAACAGTCAGAGCAATTCTTTTTTCTTTCTCTCATCCATGGCTTCTCCAGGTTTCATGGACTCTGTAGGTCTCTCCTCCGTTTCCCCTGAGCTCTAGTGGCCCCAGCTTGGCTATTGTTTTTTTATAGTTGTAAATTGGTTGATTTGTGGAAGAGTGATGCTGGGGACTGTCTGTTCCTCCATTTTGACTAGGAGTCTGAGGAACTTTTTATTTGGATTGATGGAAAGGGAGCTAAAGAAGTTTGGGTCATGGAACACTATGAGAGTTGAGCAGACCCGGGCAGACTCCTGTAAGAGGGCTTAGGGTGGCTTGAGGGCCATAGAAGAGAGGAGTATCAGTAAGGGTATAAAAGGAAAGGCTGTAGAAGATGTTAGAGGCAAACTTTTTATCAACAATAAACTAAACTTTTAATATTTGCCTAAAGTTATTCCTGATACCAAGAGAGGGAGAGTGGGAAAAGGTAGGAAAGAGAAAACTCTTCTAGCTTTTCATCTTCTGGAACTTTTTATATCCTGCCATAGTTGTTTCTGAGAGGTGACCTTCAGCAAATCAACATCTTGACTTTGCATTCTGTCTTCTGTAAAATAGGCTGAAAATTCCTGTTGTATATTTAATAGGAAGCCTTTAAAGATGAAATGTGAAACTTCTTTTTCATTTGCTATACAAATGCAAGGTGTTATTGCCATCAGCTCTGGTGGTAGACAGTGGACCACATAGAAAACTAGCTCTTTCTCTTGCCACTAGCAAGGAATGTTGGGAAATGCAAATTTAATTGGCATGACTGAAGGAGAAAACTGCTTCCTTCCCGTTCAATCCAGTCCTTACCTGTAAGGTGGAACATTTTTATGGAGAGGAATTTTTATGGTTTCCCTTCAAGGAACATAGAAAGAGAGCTGAATCTTTGCTAACATTTTTCCTTTCTTTTTTTTTTTTTTGGAAAAGGGATAATTCCCTGAGTCCCTTTCAAGTTTCTCCTGGCTCCTGCTGAGCACCTGGGTGTAGCAAATCAAGCCTGGTGTGTTGAGACTTGAAAGCCTCTTTCGTTGAGCCAGGATTACCTCTGGCACAGCAGTGGGCCTCACCTGCAGGTGTTTATGGAGACAGGGCCATGCACAGCTTTAGACAGAGTATGGGTCTTGAGGGGGTCCGAATTCTGTTCCTACCTCTCCTCTTGCTTGCTGTGTAATCTTAGGCCAGCATCTTATCCTCTACTTGCCTCAATTTCTTCTTCTGCACAATGGGAATAATACTTGTACCTCCCTCATTAGAGAGTTGTGGGGATTAAATGAAATGCTCGATGAAAGAATGTAACAAAGTAACTTGATGTAATAAGTACTCAATAATGGTAGCTGTTATGAGTGTCTAAGGATCCTTTAACTTCTTGGTTGAGAGAGGCTGTGGCAGAGGAACGTGAGGCTAAAGATTTAGGATGTTATACAAACTAAAAATCAACCTGAAATTAAGATAAAGCATTATTGGTATTAAGTACTTTAAGAAAACAGGAAAAGAGGATTTGACCAAAATAAAAGAAAAAAGCTAATTTTGATACTAACTTTTTAGAAAGTCATCCACTGAAAAAAGGTTGTGACAGATCTACATTAAGGTGCCAAACCCTCACCTGTATTGGCAGCTATGTGCCTGCTTGACTTTCTAAGAGTATTTGGGATGGATTTTTTTGCTATAGTGTTGAAGTTCAAAGGAGAGAGCAAAATCCTATTAAATCTAAGTACTTCCCATTCTATGGGTTAAGACAAAAAAGTGGATGGAATGTGAATATTGGAGTATCCCAAGGGAGTAGACTGAGGCAGTAAAGGATTTAGGACTTTCAAAAGGTCTTTCTGTCCAGTAATAGTTGAAATGTTTTTAACACAGTCCCATGCAGAAAGAAGCCACTTTTAAGTGATGATTCTGAAAATTTATTTGTCAAAATTCAAGTAACCAGAGCAACCACCTTTCTGTCCTTGGCATTGGTTTGACTTATTTTCATGTATCTGCACAACATGATAAAGTCGATTGTAATCCAATGCAATACACACACTCCAAAGAATATATTTTACCCACTTATCCCAGAGCCTTTCATTTGATTTTAGTTTTAAATGAAGGAATTTATTCTATTTGCCAGGGTGCTGTGTGTACCATCAGAACCTTCTTTGATGTGGCTGGATTTAGGTTTTCACTGTATTTCCCAAGGGTGACCAAAACTCTATTAAGGAAAGAGGATTCCAATGATCCTTTCCTTTGCCAGCTGATTCCTTACAAATGGTGGGCTCACAGAAGGTAGCTTGTGGACCCATTCCCAGACGTGGCTTCTCTTGGGGCCCCCTTCCTCTTTCTCTTCCAGGTAAGGTGCTTTACAGCTCCAGAACTGTCTTAGACTATACAGAGGTTGGTTCCTTCTCTCTGAGATCGTTCCTAGCCTAACATCATACAAAAGCTCGGATAACCTTTTTCCTTCTAACCAAGCCTTATACAACCCAAGGCATTTTGAGGCCTGGATTTTCTTAATCGTATTAAAGTAGGGTCTCTCCTCCCCCTCTTCACATTTCCCATAGAGAAAGACACTTCTCTGTTTCCTGGAAGTGGGGAATATGGGAGTGAACACTTTGGAATTCTCCCACTCCACTTGCTCCTTTCCAAGTGTTGGGGTAGTTGGTTGGGTGTTGGGAGGCTGACATCCCTGGGACCATATTGAAGGCCATTGCTCAGTGTAGCATGGCCTCTGCCTGTGTCCAGGCCAGGTTGGCACATGTACTTCCTGTCTCCGTGTGGTTATCAGACTAAATAAGTCTTTCACTCTGTTTCTTGACTTTCTAGGAAAATTTGGGATGGATTTTGTGCTGTTGTGTTGAAGTATAAGGGAGAGAGCAAAATCTTATATCTGTATACTCCCCACTTCATAGGTTAAATAGGAATTTCTACCTACTCTTGGGCCATATGTTAGAATGAATTCTCTGGACTTGATTTTCCTTATGGACAGATCCTTACGGACAGATTCTGCAGGTAGAGAAAGAGGCCAATACTTTGTCCCTAAGTCCAAGCAGTGCTCTCCCATTCAGCTTTGTCAGAGGTTCTGGTCTTTGGGGGTGATTGAGCATTGTTTAGATATTAATAAAACAGATGCCTTGACACTCCTTTTACTCATGATCATGGTGGATTAGCTCCATTGGTCAGAACCCAGGAGGGCAGAGGGGTAAGACTTAGGCCACCACCCCAATGCCTCCAACAAAATCTGAACCTGGGATCAAGTCATTTCCATCTCCTCAGCTGTACCAACCTCAAACCTTGATCCTGCCCTTACTTCTCTCTGCCCAGGCAGGCTTTGTATAAAAGAAGCTTCATTTTTGTCACAGGGAATGGACCGCCTTAGCAATTCCCACCCCACCCTCCTAAGGTTGAGTTGAATCTGTGGCTTAGCTTCTGGGAAATATGCTTGACTGGAAAGAGAGGGATAAACTAATTCTGGAGAAGTGACTTCCCCGGAGACCTGTTGGGAAAAGGGAAAGATAATTTCACTCTCTCTGGGGAGTAGAGTATTTCATCAGAAAATCATGGGACTGCTGTGAACAGCCTGGGGCTGGCCCTGAGTTTGCCCAGCAATGTAAATTTCAGGTAAAAAAGAAGGAGGAGGAAAGGCAATGGCATGTTGAAGGCAAGAGGTGAGAGTCTTCCCAGTGGGTTTTTCTTNCTCTCTGGGGAGTAGAGTATTTCATCAGAAAATCATGGGACTGCTGTGAACAGCCTGGGGCTGGCCCTGAGTTTGCCCAGCAATGTAAATTTCAGGTAAAAAAGAAGGAGGAGGAAAGGCAATGGCATGTTGAAGGCAAGAGGTGAGAGTCTTCCCAGTGGGTTTTTCTTGGGGCTCTCACTTGAAGTACTGTACGTTCTGAGGGGAAATGGCAATGGGATTCCCAGCAGGAGCAGAGGCACAACGGAGACAGGTGCTCAAATACATTGGGACCATTTGGGGGCCACCTCATTGGCTGGGGTATAGAAGATGCTAGTTTGAGGGACATCCTGTGAATCCAGCGTTTCTCAGAGGGAGACAACTGACACTAGGGGCCACAGAAAAGGAGCAGCGGAGGGAGCTGAGCCATGGAATATGGAGCTTCCTGTCCTCTCTCATGATATCTCTCCATTTAGGTTAGTGCAAGGGTGGTCCTGGGACAGCTGTCTTCACTGAGCAGAAGCTGGTGGGAAATGTGGGGTGACTGGAAGGTGTGTGGTCCAGCAAGAGCAAAAGCAGAACTTCCTCTGAGCTGACCTGTGAGTGCTAAGGAGGAGGGTGGCTCAGGGGAGAGACATATGTATTTAAATTTAGTAAGGTTATAAGATCTGAAGTGAATGTCCTGGGAGAACAGTGTGAAATGGCTGTTGAGTCCAAACTAGGGCTATTTTTTATTAAATATTAATGCCACACATTTCTGCAGGGTTCATAGAACAGATGTTAGGCCCGTCGTTGTGGCGATTTAATTGACTAAGAATATTTCCTGTCATTTTAATCAATGTCTGGCTTTCCAATGTCTGTTAAATCTGAAAATATAAAACACAGAAAGGATAACTAATACTCAGTTTCCATCCATGGTTACCTGCTGGTATGGCCCCCTAGAGAAGTTGTAGCTTTCTCCTGAGTATTTTGTTTTAGTGCAGAGATAGGCTGAGCTGACCTAGTCTCCCTGCAAATTGTTCCACTGGGTCTATAGCTGGAGAACAGCCCACTCTGTAAACACAGTTCTTTCTTTCCTGTTGGTTTTAAGAAAATAAGCAAATTCGAAATAAGCTTTGCTTTAGTAGTGAAAACTCCTAGGAATTCTGATTTTTCTCTTTCTTTCTAAATCCTACCTTACCTCCCTAAATCATTTCCATCAACATCCTCCTAGATAAAAAGAAAAAAAGGAAAAAGAAAAAAGAAAAAATCTCTTCAACAGCCAAATTCTTGCTGAGGGACCTAAGTAGAAGAATCTAAGGAAGTGGATAGAACTCATTTTGAGCAAATTTGTAGTGACATAAAATGTAGCTTATAGTGATTTAGTATCAGGAAATATTTGCTAAGTAGAAATCTCAGGAAAGAACAATTCTAAAATGATTCTTGGTCAGGTGCAGCTTATAATGGGCCTATTCATAGGTAAAAAATGTTCAAGGTCCTTTCCTTGCAAAAATTACATTATTTATGTGGAAAAAATGGGGTCACACATTTGCCCCATAAGACCATGTTGCTTCACATTTATTAAATGGTTCTGGCCCGCCATGCTGAGGTCTCAGTTACATCCTCAAGGGAGGGCAGCTCGCGGAAAGAGAGAGAGAGAAAGGAGAAGATGTGTTGTTGCAGCCCTGAACATTAAATCATTGCAGTAATGATTTCAGAGGAAATGAGGCGAAATTGGGCCAAATGAAAACCTGCTGGTGTGGCTGGGGAATTACTCCTGCCCGCTTGGGAGAGGAATGCCCGCTCTACCATACATGCCCATGGGGCTGAGTTTTGCCCTCTGCCCAGGAAATTTGCTATCTGCCTCCAAGGGGCAAGTGGGGCCCACCAGTCTGCTTCAAAAGTCCCCTTGTCCTCTCGTCATCATAGCAAGTTGGCAGATGTCACAGGTGAGGGGAATTAAGTCCCAGGCTGTAGAGGTGCAGGGTACTTTTTGAAGGTAATTTTTAGGACACAGAGAAATGACACTGGTGTGGCAGAGAAGCAAGAGCCCACCTTGC